>NW_003852713.1:199519-246167 GCF_000181295.1 Otolemur garnettii
AGCCTCCAGAGTAGCTGAAACTATAGGTGTGCATACCACGCCTGGCTTTTTTTTATTTCTTTTTCTTTTTTTTTTTTTTTGGCTGGGGCTGGGTTTGAACCCGCCACCTCCGGCATATGGGGTCGGAGCACTACTCCTCTGAGCCACAGGCGCTGCCCCTGTGATTTGTCTTTTTGATGTAAGAATTTAAAGCTATGAGTTTTCCCCCTTAGAACTTCTTCTACTATATCCCATAGATTTTGAATGCTTGTTTCTCCTTTGTTATTTATTTTGAGGAATCTTTTGATTCCAATCTTAATTTCATCATTAACACAAGCATTAGTCACTAGCATGTTGTTTAATTTTTATGATTTTTTTTTGGATTTGAGAGTTTGTCTTTAAATTGATTTCTAGCTTTATTCCACTGTGGTCTAAGAGGAAACATGGCGTAATGTCACTGTTTATGAATTTGCTGAGACTTGTTCTTATGAATAATCTTGGATAATGTCCTATGTGCTGATGAGAAAAGTGTAAGTTTTGTGGTAGAATGTTCTTTAAATGTCTATTATTTGCACTTGGTTTAAATTTTGGTTTGGATCCTGTGCTTGTTTATTTTCTTCTTGGATGATTTGTCCAGCCCCGGCAATTGCAGTGCTGATATTTATTTCTTTGCTTATTTCTAGTTAAATTTGCCTTATGTATCTTGGCACTGCTGTATTAGGTGTATGTACATTTAAGATTACTATGTAGTATTCTTGTATTGTTCCTATTATTATGTAATCACCTTCCTTTGTATTTCTTTACCTTTGTTGATTTAAAGAATGGTTACACTTGCTCTCTTTTGGTTTCCAGTTACATAGAATATTATTTTTTATCTTTTCATATTGAGTCTGTGTATGTCCTTGTGGTTCAGATGTATTTCTAGGAGACACCAGATTTGGGGGTTTTGTTTTTTCATCCATTTAGCCATTTATGGATTTGATTTTGAGTGGTTCATTTAAACTGTTAACATTAACAGATAGATTTAAAATGTGGAATGCTATCCTGTTCATCATGTTTGGTAGAAACTTGTTGCTTTGTTTTCTTTCTTGTGCTATGGTTTTTATAAGAGTTATGAGCTTTAACTTTTGTTGATGATTTTACACTGGGAAGTATCTATTGTGTTGGTTTATGTATAATGCTGTTCTGAGTATTTACTGCAGGGCATGTATGGTCCTGACAATTCCTTCATTGTTTGCTTTTGCATATCTTGAAAAGACTTAATTTCACCATCACATGTGAAATTCAGTTTTTTAGGATATAAGATTCTAGGATGGAATTTGTTCTGTTTAAGAAGATTGAAGATGGGGTTCCACTCCCTTTGAGCTTGTAAGCTTTCCATTGAGAAGTCTGCTGTTAGCATGATTTGTAAATCAGTTGTTACCTATGTCTTGGTACTTGTAGAAATTTCTCCTTCATTTTGATTCTGACCAGGGTGATTACTGTGTCTTGGAGATATCCCTTTTGCTATGAATCTTCCTTGGGTTCCGGTACCAGTATGTCTGAATCTTTGGTATTACCATGGAAGTTTTCTGCAATGATTCCCTCAAATAGATTTTTCCATGCTTTTGAGTCTTTCTTTTTCTCCTACAGGTATGTCTATAATTTGAATATTAGTACACCACATAGTCCTTATCCCTCTCAGTTATTATTCAGACTTTTAAAAATCTTCTCCTCCTCTTTGCATGACTAGGTTAGCTTGAGAGCCTTGACTTCAATATCTGAGAGTCTTTTTTCTCCTTTTTTTGTAGTATGTTGCTGATGCTTTTTGCTGTGTTTTGAAGCTAGATGTCTCTTTAATTTCTTTAAGTTCTAATATATTCTCTCTTAGTTGTCTAGCCCTTTTGTGACTTTTTCATTAATTTGCTGAAGTAATTTTTGGCTTCTTTTTGTTGGATTTTAACGTTCTTTTTCTTCAATTCCATTCATATTTTTTGCCATTCATATTACGAATTCCATTTCTGTCATTTCGGCAATCTCCTTGTGATTGGAGTTCTCTTCTTTAGCTCCATTGTGATCCCTTGTGTGTGCTGAGCTATTTTGTTTTTTCATGTTACCAGGGTTCCATTGCTGGCTTCTTTTAATCTGGCTCCCACTCTCTCAGCTCTGGGTTAATAGGATTGCAGGACACTTGTTCTCCTGTGCTGGGAACTCTCCTGTTTATGTAGGGAAAGGGGAGGACCTTAGATGAAACATTTGTTCGCTATTCTGGAATGTTGACCTATCAAGGGAAATGCAATGAGAGCACCTACGGACCAGCCATTCTGTTTTAACCAATGCCTCCATGATTGCCTCAATTCAAGCCAGTTATGGATGTTATTCATGTGGGGTAGAGGTTTGTTTCCCAGCTAATTGTTGGAAGTTTGTGCTGAGGGCTAGATGTAACCGTCTCCACCATAGCTGTTTTTGTAGGGGATTGGACTGCCCAGGGTCAACCAGTGGCAGTGACAATTGGGTAAGTTTACTCAGGCAGTGATCATGGATGACTGAGCTGTGAGCTTTTGCATGATCCAGGTCTGGGAGCAATGTCTGTTCAGTGGAATCCCCAGTTGAAGTATTGGACCTTGGAGGAGCTTCTGGCAGCCTAGCAGCAGTGATGGAATCTCAGGAGTTGTATCTAGGAGGCTAGGCTCAATTATGAAATCTTTGGGGTGGAATTTCATGCCTGGCAGAGGCCCTGGAACTACAAGGACAGAGATTCTGGTACAATGAGAGCTTCGGAGCTGGCATAATGAACAGAGCTACATATGTGGAGGGCTATTCTGCCAATGTGAAGACTGCTGATGCTCAGTCATGTAGGCAGCAATTTGTCTCAGCAGCATAGGGACAATTTAAGCAGACTGGAGCTGCTGGTTGGTCCATTTTCTGCCACCATATCAAGGATCCACCCAAGCATGTCACCTAAGTCTCCCACCTAAGCCTTCCCAGGTAGTTCCCATGGAATATGAGATTACTCCTTTGCTAAGATCTCACACAGGCATGGGGTGGAAGTGCACTTAGCCACCAGTCACAGCATGGGGGACATTATGTTCTGTCTGCTCCCTATCTCTCCCAGTGTTGGTGATGCAAAGGTCAATGCTGGGTGGCTGGATTCTGTGTACCATAGCAATCATGGTGTCAGTTGTAGAAACCTGTTATTTGCAACAACCAGATATCTGCTGCACCTGCTGTTCAGAAAAGTGTTTCTGCATAGGCTCTAAACAGCTCCTTGGTCAGTCCAGAAGTTTCCAGTGGAGGAGGGAGACCCCTCGCAGCTCAAGCTTCCTGCAAATTGTATTCCTCTCCTAAAAAGCAGCACTCCCTCAGGTTGCTTCTATTCTGCTGTCCTCCCCTCTCCCCAGAAGTCTGAATTGTACTGATATCTGCAGCTTAATCTCTGTGATTGTGGGTGGTGCTTATAAGAATCAGTGACACCCTGTTTGATTGAGTCAGTAGATGCTGTAATGAGCTGTACAATTGTTCTGCCCATTAGAAGTTGAGGCTTGCAAGAAAGAGCCAACTTCAAGATAGTCCTTTCTCCCTGAATTAAGCTTTAGCACCCTAGCAGAAGCATTTGAATGCCCCAGGGAGCAGCAGGGGGCAGCCTTATAACTCTCAGGGGATTGCTTGACAGAGGTGAGTAGAGGAGTAAAGCTGAGTAGGGATATGTTGGATGAGTCTGGAAGGCTCTGCAAAGTCTTAGCATGGCCCACAGGTCATATACTGAGCCCCTGGGAAAAGCTGTCTCTCAAAGCAAGAAAGACTACTTGTGGGGCAGGGTCCATATGTAGTTCACTGCCTGGAACTCAGTGTGAGTTCCATCCCTCTCTTGCTACCCCTGTCCCCAGAGGCTCTCTCCAATGTCTATTTGCAAACAGGCACACAAATACATCACAATCAGTATCAATGGTGCTGTAGGATGGGATCTTCAGGTTGGAGGACCTGTGTTAGTCCAATAGTGTGACATTCTGGTGGGGAGATAGGTGCTCCAAATGACTGTCACAGCTTGGACACCCCCCCCCCATTGTAATTGTCCATCAGTTATTGCCATATGGGCTACATCACCTCTTAAGTCAAGCTCTCAAATATTTTCCTGTGGTCCCTAGCAATCTGCATGAAGTCCCTGGGGAGCACAGGATCCAGTCTGCATGTCTAACCAGCTGATGTATGTCACTAAGAAGGGCAGGCAGGGAACTTGCACATCGGACATGCCTGATTCCACTGCAGGTCTTAAAGAGGAAAGATGTAGGCCCCAGTCTCTGGAAATCTCAGACTGAAGGATGCAGTAGTTGATGGGAGGCAGCTGCTGCCTAAAGTCTCAATCCACCCTTCCAGCTCCAGTGGGTAGGGGAGAGGCAGAAGAGGAAAAGAGTCTGAATGAAAGAGTTCTATTTGGGCTTATAAGGGTGGGAAAACTTCCAAATAAGTCAGTAGCCCACTGATTATCAAACATGTGTGGGAAAGAGAAATGGGATCCCTGCTTATGCCTTCATGCAAATATGTCCCTGAATTTGATCCTTGCTAATCTTTCGCCCAGCCTTCTGGTCTGCTTTGAAATTTCCCTCCATAAAGTCCCCAGCAGGCTTCTGGCATTTCATCCTCTGAACTTCACCTAGCTGTGCTCATCCCTCCCTTACCTTTATCTGAAACTCTACCTTCCCTCCAACATGATCCTGCTAGTTAGTAGTCTTGCTCTCTCTCCCCTACACTTTTTTAAAAACTGCTTTTAGTTAGTCTAGAGTTTGCAATATAAATTTACAACTAATCCAAGTCCACTTTCAAGTAACACTATACTGTTTCATAGGTCGTGCAAGTAACTTATAATAACAAAATATTCCTAATTCTCTTTTTATTCTTTGTCTCATTGCTGTCATTTATCTCACATATACATAAACATATATATGCATATACACACATAAATGTACATAATCTAATACTTTGTCACAAACTGTTAGAACAGTTAACTGTTAACTGATTTATTAAGAATAAGAAAGAAGGGGGGTGGAGGCAAGATGACCAACTGGAGCCAGCTTTCCACAGAGCTCCCATCCAGAAGAAGAGTTAAGGACAGAAGTTCAGCAGGTAAGTTGATGGTTTGGAGCTGAGCCAAGAGAGAAGGTTGAAGAACAAACATCAACGCTGCTGAGGAGAGCTGTGACCCTAAGGATACAAACAAAAGGGACAAAATCCATCACCAAGCAGATAGGAGTCCTCTCCCCCATGAGAAGGGCTCGCAGTATACTCCATACAAACAAGTGAGCAGAGTTTAAATGTCCTCTCATTTTATTCCACAGGAGAGACCCTCTAAAAACTGAAACTCCTTCACCTACTAGGGTGCCATGGCACTCTCCTGCCAGGCATAAAACTGTATAAAACTGTATATATTCTCAAACTGCAATTCTGAGCTCCCAGCACCCCCCCTCCACTCTCATCCCAAGGTCTGGAAGCCTGTATCCCATGGAGTCCAAATTCGTAGGCATTTTCTGTAGAGGTGTGGACAGGGCCAGGGCTGTTGATGGTCTGTGCTGATTCTGCAGCACAGGACTAAGGAGAAGATAATCAACTGAGAGGGAACCATACAGGAGCGGCAGTGACCAGAGGCACAGAGAAGCAACTACAGTGGCGGGAACAATAGGGCTCATGCCCTATCCCTATCCCCTCTGTGGATATTCCAGACAGACACTCCCTGTCTCTCTGGGAAACCAGAGGAAGCCAGGTATCTTCTCCTGTGGCAGCCACTGGTAGAACATATCTGGGACAGAAACACAGGCCCCATGAGTAAAGGGTATGCCTGAGGCAGTACTAGCCTGGACAGAGCACAGGGACTAGACTACTCCCATGCAGAGACAGCAGACAACCAGGGTGGGGTTAACCCAGAGGACTGCTTTGCTGAGCATAAGATGCATCCAGCCCTCAGGGGATCATAGCTGAGACAAAGGTAGGCAGGCAGAGGCTGGAACTGACAGCTGAGTGTGAGCACTAACAGCATCTGCCTCGAGCCTGGACAGCACAGACCAGGGTGGAGTTGTCGTTTCTGGGAATTCAAACAGTGTCCGATCCACAGAGGACTATAGCAGGGAGAGAAACAAATTCTGTGAAGCTGTTCTGTTCTGCCAACAACATCAATCAGGGGTGGGGCTGGAACTGAGTGAACAGCCCCAGCTTCCAGTAAGCACCCGAGGTTGTCAGGCCCCACATCCCCCTGCCGGATAGTGGCAGAGAGCAGCAGCCTGGCTGAGGAGACATAAATCTCCCTCTGACTCAGACAGGCACAAACCCCTGGAGAATCTGCTCATTGGAGGGAACTGGGTCACAGCCCTGTGGTGTTAACAGTGACTAGGTGTGACAGAGGTACAAGGTAGGGAAGGAGGCATCAACTTTCCCAGACTAATTTATTTGCTGGGTGGGTCCTTCTGACCTCACAGAATACCAGAATGAGTCACATTGAACTGCCAGCAGACCCCTGCTATCTAGTTGCTGGAGACCTTTTGAACTCTCCCACCTGAGACTGGTGCTGACTAGGAAAATTGATTAGGAGCTCTTTAATTGGGCCAATCACCCACGGACAGTCCAAAGTGGTACCCTCGGTGTGTGGTTGTGGGAAGGTTTGATTTTCCTTTTCCAGTTGTTGCCTGTGGGGGCAGGGTGACTTAATTACTGGTATTTCTCCATAGCAGAGACTTCAACCCAGAGTTACTGACTCACTGGGGTAGGACAGACCAGCTGAAATCAAAACAGAGCCACTTTGCCCCACCATACCAAGCAGGCACACAGTTTCTCAGGCTGTAGCACTGTATGGGACCTTGGCAAAGCTCTAGGGAAATAGGTACAGATACCAGTCCCAGCTTTTGGGCAAAGGGATGGTTAATCACTACTCCTGGAGCTCCCACCACAACTTCTCCTTATCTGCTTATCTAGTCAAACTCTGTAAAATAATCATGAGGTGGAATCAGCATAAAAACTCTGGTAACATGAATAACCAGAGTAGATCAACCATCCCAAGGAAGGATATGGCAGACGCAAATGAAGATACCATTCATAAACAGATGTCTGAGATGTCAGAAATAGAATTCAGAATTTGGACTGCAAATAAGATTAATAGAAGAGAGGCAAAGTTGGAATTAGAAATTCAAGGAGCATTTCAACATTTGTCTCAAGAATTCAACAAATTCAAAGACAATATTACCAAAGATTTTGACACATTTAGACAAGAATTTGCAGCCCTCAAACATCTGAGAAATACAGTAGAATCCCTCAGTAAAAGAATGGAGTCAGCAGAAGAAAGGATTTCTGACATTGAAGGCAAAGCTTTTGAATGCTCCTAACCTCTCAAAGAGGGAGAAATATGGAGAGCAAAAATGGATCATTTTCTCAAAGAGCTCTGGTATAATTCAAAGAAAAATAATATTCTCCTTATAGGAATCCCTGAAGACAATGAAGTTGCTTCACAAAGCATAGAGACTTTTCTTCATGAGATTATGAAAGAGAACTTTCCAGACATGCCAAGAGATTCTGAAAATCAGATAGCAGACAGCTTCAGAACCCCAGCATGACTCAACCTGAATAAGACATCCCTCAGACACAGCATAATTAACCTCAGTAAAGTTAATATGAAGGAGAAAATTCTGAAAGCAAGCAGACATAAGAAAACCATAACTTACAAGGGGAAGAATGTTAGAATGACTACAGGTCTCTCTGCTGAAGCCTTTCAAGCTAGAAGAGGTTGGTCATTGACTTATAATCTCCTAAAACAAAATATCTTTCAACCCAGGACCCTGTATCCAGCTAAACTTGAGTTTCATTTATGATGGAGAAATTAAATACCCTAATGACATTCACATGTTGAAGAAATTTGCCATAACTAAGGCAGCTCTCCAGGATGTGCCCCTACCTATTCTCCATAATGACAAGCACAATCTTCTACCACAAAAGTAAACTCACTCAGAAACTTTTGATCAAATTCCAAATTCCAACTTCCACAGTGGTGATAGGATTAAAAATGTCCACTGGGCTTTTGAAAAACTTGATACCCAAAATTTTACCAGGCTTATCACTATTCTCAATTAATGTAAATGGCTTAAATTGTCCTCTAAAGAGGCACAGGTTAGCTGACTGGATACAAAAACTCAGGCCAGATATCTGTGCATACAAGAATCTCATCATACCTTATAAGATAAATATAGACTCAGGGTGAAGGGATGGTCATCTATATTCCAGACAAATAGATGGCAGAAAAAAGCAGGCATTGCAGTTTTGTTTGCAGATACAATAGGCTTTAAACCAACAAAAGTAAGTAAGGATAAGGATTATCATTTCACATTTGTTGAGGGTAATACAAGATATGATGAGATTTCAATTATTAATATTTATGCACACATCCATAATGTGCCTCAATTTATAAGAGACACTCTTAGAGGCATGAGCAATTTGATTTCCTCCAGCTCCATAGTAGTCGGAGATTTTAACACTCCTTTGGTAGTGTTGGATAGATCCTTCAATAAGAAGCTAAGCAAAGAATTTTCAGATATAAACTTAATCATTCAACATTTGGATTTAACAGACATCTATAGAACATTCCATCCTAATAAAACTGAATACACATTCTTCTCATCAGCCCATGGAACATACTACAAAATCAACCACACCTTAGGTCACAGGACTAATTTCAGCTATTTTAAAAGTTGCATGTTCTTGGACCATCATGGAATAAAAGTTGAATTCAATAACAACAGGAATCTGCATACACATAGAAAAACATGGAATCTAAATAACCTTCAGCAGAATGATAGTTGGGTCAGAGATGAGATTAAGAAGGAAATTACCAAATTTTTGGAAGAAAACGATAATGAAGACACAAATTACCAGAACCTCTTGGATACTGCAAAGGCAGTCCTAAGAAGGAAATTTATAGCACTGCAAGCCTTCCTCAAGGGAATGGAAAGAGAGGAAGTTAACAACTTAATGGGACATCTCAAGCAGAAGGAAAAGGAAGAACATTTCAATTCCAGAACCAGCAGAAGAAAAGAAATAACCAAAATTAGAGCAGAATTAAATAAAATTGAATACAAAAGGATTATACAACAGATCGATGAATCAAAAAGTTGGTTTCTTGAAAAGGTCAATAAAATAGATAAACCTTTGGCCAACCTAACCAGGAAAAAAGAGAGTAAAATCTCTAATTTCATCAATCAGAAACAGTAAGGACATAATAACAACAGACCCCTAATACATTCAAAAAATCCTTAATGAATATCACAAGAAACTTTATTATCAGAAATATGAAAATCTGAAGGTAATGGACCAATACTTGCAAGCACACCACCATTCAAGGTTTAGCTAGAATGAAGTGGAAATGTAGAACAGGCCTATATCAAGTTCTGAAACAGCATCAACTATACAAAATCTCCCTAAAAAGAAAAGCCCAGGACCAGCTAGCTTCATGTCAGAATATTACCAAACCTTTAAAGAGGAACTAGTACCTATATTACTCAACCTTTTCCAAAATATTGAAAAAGACATAATACTACTCAACACATTCTATGAAGCAAACATCACCTTGATTCCCAAACCAGGAAAAGACCCAACAAGAAAAGAAAATTATAGACCAATATCACTAATGAATATTGATGAGAAAATATTCAACAAGATCCTAACCAACAGAATCCAGCAACACATCAAACAAATTATAAACCACAACCAAGTGGGTTTTATCCCAAGATCTCAAGGCTGGTTAAACATACGTAAATCTATAAATATAATTCATCACATAAACAAATTAAAAAACAAAGACCATATGATTCTCTCAATTGATGCAGAAAAAGCATTTTATAATATCCAGCATCCCTTCATGATGATATCAATTAAGAAAATTGGTATAGAAGGGACATTACTTAAACTGATAGAGACCATCTACAACAAACCCACAACCAACGTCATATTGAATTGAGTTAAATTGAAATCATTTCCACTCAGATCAAGAACCAGGCAAGATTGCCTATTGTCTCCACTTTTCTTTAACATTGTAATGGAATTTTTAGCCATCTCAATTAGGAAGGAAGAGGTGATCAAGGGTATCCACATAGGGCCAGAAGAGATCAAACTTTCACTCTTCACAGATGATATAACTATATATCTGGAAAATACCAGAGATTCCTACTACAAAACTCTTAGAAGTGATCAAGAAATACAGCACCATCTCAGGTTATAAAAGCAACACTCATAAATCTGTAGGTTTTGTGTAGACTACCAATAGTCAAGCTGAGAAAACAGTCAAGGACTCCATTCCATTCACAGTAGTGCCAAAGAAGATGAAATATTTAGGAGTTTACCTAACAAAGGACATGAAAGATCTCTATAAAGACAACTATGAAACTCTAAGAAAAGAAGTAGCTGAAAATGCTAACAAATGGGAAAACATACCATGCTCATGGCTGGGAAGAATCAACATTGTTATAATGTCCATATGACCCAAAGCAATGTACAATTTTAATGCAATCTCTATTAAAGCTCCACTGTCATACTTTAAAGATCTTTAAAAAATAATACTTTGTTTTATATGGAATCAGAAAAAATCTCAAATAACCAAGACATTACTCAGAAATAAAAACAAAGCAGGAGGAATCATGCTACCAGACCTCAGACTATACTATAAATCCATAGTGATCAAAACTTTATGGTACTGGCACAAAAAACAGAAAGGTAGATGTATGGAACAGAATAGAGAACCAAGAGATGAACCCAGCTACTTACTGTTATTTGATCTTTGGCAAGCCAATTAAAAACATTCAATGGGGAAAAAAATTCCCTATTTAACAAATGGTGCTGGGTGAACTGGCTGGTGAACTGTAGAAGACTGAAACTAGACCCACACCTTTCACCATTAACTAAGATAGACTCTCACTGGATTAAAGATTTAACCTTAAGACATGAAAGTATAAAAATACTAGAGGAAAGTACAGGGAAAAATCTTGAGGAAATCGGCCTGGGTGAATATTTTATGAGGAGGACCTCCTGGGCAATTGAAGCAGTATCAAATATACACTACTGGAACCTGATCAAACTAAAAACCTTCTGTTCCTCCTCTCCCTTCTGCTTTGCTAGAGTAAGGTTTTTCTTTCATGTAGGCTTGTAGTTTTGTATATATTGGTTCCATATTAATAATGAGCACATCAGACACTTTTTCTCCCATTCTTGTGATACTTTTCTGAGAATAATGTAAAAGATGCATTTTCAATACAAGATAAAAAGATATTTTGCAAAAAGTATAAGGTTTAATTGTGCCTACTAGCATAGGTACAGTGACAGTTTCACGAATTTTCTTTTTCTATAGTGGTTTATACTGAATTTATTTATCTTGACATGCTGGACAACTGCAGGTACAGACCCCAATCTATGGTACATTTCAAGAAATTCAACTTTGCTTTGTAATGGTGTGATTTTTTGTGCTTTTTGGGAGTACTTCCAGTATCACTAGTGGCACTTCATATGGATCCTGTGGTGTTATTCAAGATTTACAATACTTGGCTCAGTGCCTGTGGCTCAAGTGGCTAAGGCGCCAGCCACATACACCTAAGGTGGCAGGTTCAAATCCAGCCCAGACCCGCCAAACAACAATAATAATGGCTGCAACCAAAAAATAGCTGGGCATTGTGGCAGGCACCTGTGGTCCCAGCTACTTGGGAGGCTTAGGCAGGAGACTCGCTTGAGCCCAGGAGTTGGAGGTTGCTGTGAGCAGTGAAGCCATGGCACTCTACCCAGGGACTCAGCTTGAGGCTCTGTCTCAAAAAAAAAAAAAAAAAAAAAGATTTACAATACTTCACTAAACATGGTGAAAAATACAGGAGAACTGTAAGAGATCACTTTTTACTGAGACACAATTTACTGGAGAGACAAACAAATGGCTCATGTAGAAATTATTAGTATCACACAGCATTTTAAGTAGATGCTCAAAATGCTTGAGCTCACCAAAACTGGGGGTGTCTACAATATTATTTCAGTTGTACAACATTACTGCAGTTTAAGCACTTAATTATTTAATGTTGCATATTTATGTTTGTTTACATTTCTGTCAACTGTGAATGGCATCATGTACAGTTTATGTTTGTGTATCTAAGTTTTGATAAATTTTTAACTCTTTTTTTTTTTAATAGACAGAGTCTCACTTTGTCACCTTCGGTAGAATGCTGTGGCATCACAGCTCACAGCAACCTGTAGCTCTGAGGCTTATGTGATTCTCTTGCCTCAGCTTCCCAAGTAGCTGGGACCACAGGTGCCTGCCACAGTGCCTCACTATTTTTTGTTGCAGTTTGGCCAGGGCTGGGTTTGAACCCACCACCCTTGGTATATGGGGCCAGTACCCTACTCACTGAGCCACAGCTGCTGCCCAGTAAATTTTAACTCTTTAGAATAGATTTCCATGTATCTTTTTTCAGTTTTTAATTAAATCATAGCTGTGTATAATCTATTGCCTATACATTTTATGAATTCCTACATATCTAACATTAATTTAATTTATTCTATATTTCTAGGCTATGCAGGTCATCTACAAGTTTTTTTCAAATTGTTGCAAATCTCCAAAATATCTTCCAATACATTAATTTAAAAAATCCACACATAAGTAGACCTGCACAGATTGAGCCCATGATGTTCAAGGGTCAACTATAGGTTCTTCCAAAAGCTGACCTTATTAATAATAAACAGAGTGTTCTGGTGTGTTTCAAAATGGTTGCTTTTTCCCTCCCCTTTTCAGAAGCAGGATAGGAGTTTACTTTGATATTTACTGTGAGGCAGAGCTGGCAGAGCTCCTGGGGGTAAAACTCCAACAAGTGTGCTTCCTTCTTTCCACAGTTGGGCTCCCTAGAGTTCCCATCTCTTAGGCTTGTCCACATAGAGCTTCCAACAGCTCATCAATTTTGGTTCAGGTTTTACTACCCAGATAGTGGTTCCCAGGAAGGTTTCTGGGCATCAGTTTCTGCTCTAGAGAGTTATCATTATCTGTATCTGCCTGCCTGTCTCTCCAGTTCTTGGGGCAGATGTTTGTCCTGTGACCTCATTTTTCTGGAGGATCTAAGAATTGCAGATTCTTCAGTCTTTTCAGATTTATATTTGTTGTTAGCATGAAGTTCTTACTTCTCTAAGGTCCTGGCATGCAGGACTGGAAACACAAAAGTCTCTCCACCAGGGTTTTATTCATCAAATACTTATATCAAGTTAACTGAAAGAAAAATTTTAATATTTTAAGCCAAGGGCCAGCAGGATGTAGAAATGAATTTATCAGGCTCTAAGTAGAAGTGAAGGTGGGAGGAGGAGAATGGTAGGTAACTAATGAGTGGTAGTTTGCAGACTGGGGACCCAGGAGTGTGCTTGAGAATAAAAATACCTAGATTGAATTTAATTAGGAAATAAATGGAAACTGAGATCTTATTGGAGTCTTTGTTAGGGGTGTGTATTATTCTTTCTTGCTGAGATGGATGGCTGACAAAAGTCTGCTTTGAGACAAGTGGAATGCTGATGTTTGTATATGTGTGTGTAGTAGAGCTGAATTGTTATGACAGAAGCATCTGACAGACATTGGGACTTGAAACAATGTGATGTTTGTAACCCTAGTGTCCAGGACAGCTCCTGGCACTGAATAAATATTCAATAAATATATGTTGAAGGGATATGTGGGTAATAGCATTTATTTAACACATTCTAAAAAGAACCTATAATAAAGTTAAAAAATTAATTTGACAGAAATAAAAAGTGACCTTCCTTTTTTATTTATATAAAGTTCTTTAATGAAAATGAAAAAAAATAAACAGAGGTAACTAGGTAGAAAGCAGAATCTTAACCACTATACCATTCAGGAATACATTGTACCAACAGACTTATTCACCATTCTTTGAAGTTAATACTTAATTTGGTTTAGTTCTTCCATCTTATTCCACTCTCTTCTCCCTATTCATATTTTTCCTCTTTCCTCTTCTCTTTTCCCTTCTCCTCCTTTCCTTTTCTCACCTCCCTTCTTCTGCCCTTTTTCTTCATCTCTCCCCTTCTCTTTTTTGTATGTTCTTTCCTCTTCTCGCTGCTGGGCACTCTGAAGTAACTACAAACAGTTCCCCGTGAAGCTTGAGTGAGATAGTTAGGCAGTGAGAGGGGGTAGAAAAATACACTTGGTGAGTAGCTATAAACCAGCTCTTAAAGGTCCTTATGTTGATATATATTTTCCTTAAGGTATGAGAGTGTTTTAAAACAGAATAACAGCTTCCTCTGATTTATGCTTTATAAGACCATTCAAGCAACTGGTAGGGAAAATGGATGGTTTACAGCAGGGAGAAAGACAAATGACCAGCAGAAGAGAAACAGCAATTTTTTATAAAAGAAAGGTGTAAGGGAATAATTTGGCTAGGTTAAAAGGTTAAAAGATGCCTTTACAAAGCAAGAATATATTAATTACATGGAATGTTTTTGGTATGAGAAACCTAATGAAGATTATCTTACTCCCAACAAAACCCCTTTGGAGATGCCTCTGCAAGAAAATCACTTGAGAGGCTCCTAACTAAAAAAAAATTAATGAGGTTTATACTTTGGAAAAAAGGGAGCTTTATTTATCATAAAGGGTTGTAGCCTGTTGGACAGCCACTCCAACAGGCTGGGAAGCAAAGCCCTGGCCAGGCACAAGTGCTTCAAATGACAGACAAAAAGAACAGTATTTTATACTGAGTGGAAGTAGTCAAATACACATATTCAATAAGCAAGAGGAGGAGTCATGCACATGACAAAAGAAAATCATTTGCATTTGTTATTGTGCTTTATCTGTCCCACCCTTCTATGGCTGGGAACTCATTTTTAGGGTGTTTCTGAGGTCCACTTGCTGGAGAGGCTTCCCTTCAGTTAGCAGAGGGCTAAGAATTTCATTTTAGTTAACAAAACTATTGCAGTTATCCAGATCAGGGATTAGGACAGCAGCAATAAAAACAGCAGCAGTAAGACTAAGATAGTACAGATTGCAATAAACACACTAGTCAGGACCTGGTCTCATTGACTTGTGTGGAGGGACAGTGAAGTCACTTTACTTTCTGGTTTGGGACTCAGGGTCTTTCACCAGACAGGGAAAACCAGAATAGGAGCTTGATTGGAGGTAGCTGGTGGGAAAGGGCCAGAAAATTAGTGAGTGATAGAACTAAAATCACTAATACAGAATAGAATAATATTTTTCTTGAGGCAAGGCAGCTGTGGAGAGGACAAGGACCTCAAGTGAGAAGTGTGTGAACAGACAGCACCCAGTTTCTGCGCATTTTCTCTTTCTTATCAAAGTAATATATGTACATTGTTATGTAAAAGTATAAAATAAAAATAATTATATACACATAAGACTGTATGCAATAGGCATTACAAATAACATATGGGTAATATTTTTTTAACATGCCTAATGTACAAAATATTAACATCCTGTTTGTTACTATTATATATTATTTGTATATTATATAAAAATATATATAGTACAGAAGAGCTTAAGATAAAAAGTAAAAGTGCTTTAGCGGCATAAATTCATTTAATTATAGACTTGGTTACAAGGATAAATAACAAAAAGCAGGAAGAAAAAGACAACGCTCCATCCTTCTTTGCCAAAAACCGTTAAGGGTAAGCAGCAGCAAAAATGGCCCGCTTGTAGGTACTCAAATTGCTACCGTCTCCTTTAATTCTCAGCAGCAGGTGGGTGGGGCCAGGATGGCCCACTCTTAAAGAGAGTGAAGGCGCCTGGCGGCACTCTGGCTTTCCTGGAGCAGTCTCTATGGTATTCTCCCCAGCCCACCCTCCCCGCGGGTAGCGGCAGTCACGTGATAGGCTCTCGGATTACGGCAGGTGCCACGTGATCCTGGCCTGCAGTTCTGTGCTGCGGTGAGGTACCTGGACTCTGGAAGGGCAGGCGGTTAGGTCGTAATCGCTGCCACCGGCGGACTATCCCGGACTGCCAGGCTCAGGAGCAACGAGCCGGCTCAGGTGTTCTCTGTTTAGTGCCTACCGCACGAGTCAGCTCTTTTTGCTGGCTCCGCGGACCCCACCTCTTTGCCGTGAAGTTACCTTTGGGTTTTGAGATCTTGGGGCCTGAATCCCAAACTTGGGCCAACCCCCCCGAAATCACCTCTCTTTTCCTCTCATCCTCCATCTCTGCCTTTGTACCACGGAATAACTTGGCTTTTGAGCTGGCCGGCTCAGCTTTGCCCTGAGGCCAAGTTAAAGGCGGTAAAGGTAACCTTGGGGAACGCAGCCCCGCAGTGGACAAAGGCTGAGGCAAAAATAGCGTAGGCCTAAGGGCTGCAGGCGGATGAGAATAGGTGGTTGAGGACGTAAGGAGAAAACAAACGAACAAAAAAATACTGCGGATTTAGAAGGGTCTGGAAAGGACTTGTTGCACAATGGAAGAATTTGACTCTGAGAAAAAGATGGAGAAAGAAAATCTGGGGCCGAGAATGGATTCTCCACTAGGGGAGCCGGAAGGATCTCTTGGGTGGGTGAAGAACGTTATGTCAAACCTGAAAGAGGTGTTCTAATTGAAGAGTATTGGAATTAGAACACTCCTCCCCCTCCCCAATGATAAATTTGCTTGATTTACCAGGAAGGTTGATTGATATCATGCTTTTGACAATAGGATAAACTGGAAAGCAGACTGGTGCTAACTGAGCAGAAATAACCCTTGGAAATAGGCTAATATCATTCCTGATGGTGGTGGTGGGTGTTCTAGTTGAGGAAGCACTTTTGAGTTGCTTTGAATTATCGGTAAGGGAGATTTGATTTCGCCATGTTGTGGATAGGAAGACTAGGAAGAGGAATGGCATTTCCGAGTCAGACTAGAGGCTTGAGAGTGCTTTTGTGCATATTTATACCTGTATTTTGAGATTTGTTTTTTATGTACTTTGTGCCTGTGATGAGTGAAATATAGCTCGGAAGGACAACTGAAGGAGTAAAGATAATTCTGGTTTTTAAAAATACATGGCTGAAATTTAAAAAAAAATACAGAATATTCAAACATGAAAATATTGTTTTATTTGCTAAAGCACCTGTATGTGTTCTTTTGATGAATTTTTCATGATAAGGATTAACTGAATCTCAAATTTTAAAGGCTTATTTGTATTCCTAAAATATCTTCCTAGGAGCTGTCTCCTGAACTCCTAATTAGGGGATAAGTAGAAACCCAGTTTTATTATTTAGAAAATGAGGGCCTCTACTCAGCTGTGTTTCAGACATAGCTGTATTCAGCTGTTGTACTAAACATGCTCTTTTGTACATCCCCATTTATTTATATTTTTAAAATTTCAATTTCTAAGGCAATTCGATCATGGAAACTCTGTCTTTTGGTTTATATCTGCAGGTGGGTGCTACCAAATACAGCTATGAAGAAAAAGGTAAGATGTATTAGGTGCATAAAAACATGAAGGTAAAGAGGTAAGAACTTTATTCTGGAAGTATGTGATGTGTGTGTATCTTTTCTGGACTGTTGCAGGAGACTTATACATGGTCTTTTATCCTCTTCTTTGCAGTTAGATTTAATTTTTCTAATGTATAAATCTGACTTAGTCATTCACATACTTAAGAACTTTTGGCAACTTCCCAAATCCCATGGAATAAAATCCAAATGGATTTTAAAATAGTGACTAGATTAAATCAAGCCTGAACACAGTACGTTATTACAAATACTCCTTATATATGTCATTAGGAATTTTTATAAAATATCTTGGTAGAACATGGATTCCCTCTTATTTGACAAGCAAGGCAATTGGAAATATATTTCATAAATTTTATTTTGAAAGGACTTTAAGTCACTTTACCCAGTTCCTGTCCAGTGTAAGTATACAGCATCTTTGACAGGTATTTTTCTCTCTTGGTAAAACATTGCAGTTGACAATAAGTCTTTTTTTTACCTTCATAAGGCCACCCTTTCCACTGGACAATTCTCACTGTTAAAAGCTCTCTTACTTTGTATCATTGTTTTGATAATTTGCTTATTCTTTTGATGAACATACTTTGAGCATTTGTTACATGTTAGGCACTAGAGATACAAGGGGGAATTTCCCTGCCCTTCAGAAGAGAGTCTTACAAGAGACAGACACCTTAAAAATTAGTTAACTGCAATACATTATGGCAGGGGTCCTCAAACTTTTTAAACAGGGGGAACACTCTTCCTCAGACCTTTGGAGGGCCGGACTGTGGGCCCGGCCAGACTGTGGGCCCCGCCGGATGAGTCGGCTGCTAAGCAGGACAGGCAGTGGTGGCAAAAACACCCAGCAGGCCAGATAAATGTCCTAGGCGGGCCACATATGGCTTGCGGGCCGTAGTTTGAGGACACCTGCATTATGGTCTTTGCAATGATATAACAGTTCTGTGGGAGGACAAATGCTTAAGTCAGCCTAGAGCATTGGGGTCAGAGAAGCTTCTTGAGGAGATGATTACTGAACCAAGACTTGAAGGATAAGTGAAACTTAGCTGTGAAGAAAAGAGATTGAAAAATTACTGGTGGAGAGTACAACATACAACAAAGAAGGGCACAGAGGCAGTACCTCCCAGATGCCTAGCATCAGTCAAAGGGATTAATAGTGGTTAAGTATGGCTTGATTCTAAAAGTTCCAATCGAGGAGGGGCAGGAGATGAGAGCAGAGAAGTAGATAGGCAAGAGGGGTCTTACATGTAATTTAAGGACTTGAGCCTATAGGCCATGGGGAGCTTTAGAAAAGAAAGAGAGAAGAATAAGATCATGGAGATAAGTTAACAGATGAGATCAAGGGCAGAGATGGAAAGGTTGACCTTGAACAAAATGATGAAGAATTTTAAGTTCAATTAAAATCCCCTGCTAGGTAGTTTACTGCATAAAACATTGTATTATGTATTATTAGGCTCCTCACAAGATGGTACTTTTCTAATCTGGTTCTGAATATATTACTAGTACATATTAGTAAGATAGATCCACTACAATTCTGTCACCAAGAGTACTTGTGACCTGTGACAGGTAAGTGTCTGGCTTCTGGAATTCTAAGTATCTCTGCATTCACTATTAGTTGACTTTGTCAGGTTGTTGGTACTGTCACTTCAGTAAAATGTCAAATATAGGAAAGAAATATATCTCTTTAGACTGGATTTGCTCTAGATTGCTAACTTTTTTTTTTCCTTTCCCCCCCTACTTTGTCTTTAGGTGCTATTGATGGGTAAAAGTGGGTCTGGTAAGACCAGCATGAGGTCTATTATCTTTGCAAATTATATTGCCAGAGATACACGTCGCCTTGGTGCAACAAGTAAGATGTTTTATCTTATTGTAAAGTCAGGTGATCTTAACTATTAATAATCTGCATAACACACTTGGTTGCAGTAGCTTGGGGATGTGGAGGTTGAGGTATTTGTTAAGGAGCATGTTTCCTTTTTTTGCATGCCTCCTCAGAGAGGTGTGGTTTAATTCCAGGACTATTGCTTGCTCTCTTGAAGAGGTTCTTTCCTTTCTTGGTTGATTATGAAGTGGAATGCCCTTGTCTAACTTCTGGTTATGCTGCTATTTCTTAAGCATTAAGGACCCTTTTTATTTGTGCATTTTTGGGGGAGAGTGTTTTTAACTGTTGTTACACAAAGGGAAATTCATAAGTATTAGCAAACATAACAAAATCTTATAAGATTTTTTAATCTTATTATTTAATCCTTAAATAATTAAAATCCTTAATAATTAAAATTATTTAATCCTTACCTTTATTAAACATAAACTTCAGGGATGGGAAGAGGGGAAGTTATTCTGATCTGTACTCTGCTGCTTCTCTTCCTGCATGCATGTGGATATTCTTGTTGGAGTTTCAGCTCTGATTTGGCAAATATGTTATTGCCCTTTATGGTTTGAATGTTTTGAGACTAGCTTGGGTGCATGGCTTCCAGGATAATGAGTCTAGAATCCTGGGAGTGCCCTTCCATCTCTGAGCTGTAAGGCCATTTCTTTCTGCAGCATTTCTGGATTTTACCTTGGTCCTTAGTTTCTAGGTGAGGAAAGCATTGCCTTATCTGGCCTTCAGTGATTTCCTATTCTGGGTTTATAGCAACTTGAATGCTTTAGGGACATGTGACTCACTACTCTGTAAGTAGTCAAACATTCTTAAAACACATTATGTTCCAGACCATAGAATACAAAGGAAAAGGAGACTTCTTTTCTGTTCTCATGATGCTTAGAGTGTAGTTTAGACTCTCATAATTGGGGCAGCTTTGATGATTAGAAAGCTATTTAGTACAGCCCCAACTCTAATTCTCTTTTTTTTTTCTGTTAACTAGTTCTTTTTCTTTTCTCTTAAGCCTCTACAAGTATTTGGGTCTGGTCAAGGTTTCGGTTTATCCTAGCCATCACATGCTTCCCAAATCTTGCTTTCATTAAGTTAAACATCTCTAGTGAGGCGATGGTTATGTTAACCAGTTTGATATAAGCTTTCCACATTGTATATCAAGTCAGCACATTGTACCCCATAAATGCATTAATGTCCACAGTTATGATTTAATAAAAAAAAAAAAACCACACATGCTCTTCTAGTTCTTGTGCAGTTTATTAACTACGAACCTAAGAATAAGTGCTTTTTAAGTTAAATTATTCAGTTTTGTTTGCCTGTGATATGGTCCTGTTCCCTGTGTTTTATTAACTGTGAAATCCAGGACAAGTCACTATTTCTCTGGGTTGCAGTTTCCCTATTCATAGAAAAGGAACTGGGTTCTATTTTCATTTTAGCTACTTCTTTTATTTGCTGTATTAGCTATCTTTTCTAGATCCATGCATGTTGTTTATTTGATAAGTATCTCTTTCAGTTTTCTTCTAAGTCATTGGTCAAAATTTTGGTCAGGCCTTTTATACCTCAAGAATTGGCATCTGTGGCTCTAGCCTCTGGAATGTCTACCTTTTCAAACTTCTATCTTGATTTGATAGATTGTAATTTTTTTCTTTTCTTCCAGGGTAAATATCTGAGCCTAATATCACTGTGATTTTAGTAGATTAGAGGACGCTAATGTTTATAGAACAACTTTGATTTGCCTGTTTTGCATTCTTTTTTATTTATTTTCATTCTCATATTAACTTCCTTTAACTAGGTGAAGAAAGTATGACTTAGAAGTTAATTTCGTTCAGCTAGTAAGCATTAAAGCTAGAATGTCAATCAATGCTTTTACTCTCTTCATTATGCCATGGTCTATTTATCTTAACCTACTCTAATAATTTCTGGCCAACTTCTTTGTCCTTGTGTTTTAAATTCTGCATGCATTGTTGAAGCACCTTTTTCTCTTCTAGTTGATGTTTCTGGTTTTAGCTGATGAGCAGAGTTCATCTATTATCCTGAATCCAGAGAATAGTCTTGACACCAACATATCAAATCTATTCATAGTGCTTAAAATAGTTTTGACATAATTTAGCATCATTATGAACAGAAGGTTAAAAATTATATGAACCCTATACATTAAAGCAGACCATTTCTTCAGCAAGTATTATAATTTTCTGAAGCTTCCTGAGTGCTGGGCATTGTGAATGAGACTGGGCTCTTGCCC
The DNA here is from genome assembly GCF_000181295.1 of Otolemur garnettii. Taxonomy (NCBI): domain Eukaryota; kingdom Metazoa; phylum Chordata; class Mammalia; order Primates; family Galagidae; genus Otolemur; species Otolemur garnettii. The sequence goes on from NW_003852713.1 coordinate 221,045, forward strand.
TTAAGAATATCCTGAATAAGTAGCTGGGCACAGAGGCAATCTGAGAGGCTGAGGTGGGTGATCACCTGAGCTCAGGAGTTTGAGACCATGAGCAAATGCAAGACTCTCTACTAAAAATAGAAAAACTAGCCTGATGTTGTGGTGGGCGCCTGTAGTCCCAGCATCTTGGGAGGCTGAGGCAAGAGGATTGCTTGAGCCTAAGAGTTTGAGGTTGCCGGGAGCTGTGATGCCATGGCACTCTACTCAGGCCACAGAGTGAGACTCTGTCTCAAAAAAAAAAAAGGATCATCTTGAATAGGACCTGTATTGATAATACTTTGTTAGTAATTACTATCTCCTTAAAGGTAGTAAAAGTATAATTAAAAATATGATGTTGGCCTTAAGGCTTCATTAGCTAATTTGTCATTGCTTAAGAAAAGTCTAGGTTTTATTATTAAACTTGTGAACTAGATCAAAATACATACAGTACATTGCTTTTTACTTGATATTCTTTTTTTATTTTTTATTTTCTCTAAGAGTAGTAAAATAGTACTTTTAAAATATTACATTGACTTTAATGTTTTAGTGTTTTTCTAGTTTGGTATTCCTGAAAACAGTCCGGTTTTATTTTGTTAAACTTAGTGTCTACTGTGTTTTGAAATTTAAAATAAGAATGCAGGATGGTCGTATTGTTAATTTATTAGAGGGCTGTTAATATATGTTTGTGGAATAGTGAACTTGTCAATAAAAATATTGTTTTGAATTATGTTATGCTCAAACACTATTGAAGGCTCCAAGGTTTTCTCCCTTCTCAAAATTCTCTGTTCCCATGGCTTTTACTTAGTGCTCTAGTACCCTGGTTTTCTTTATTTTTAACTATCCCTCCCCCATTTAAAAAGTGAAAAAACTTTATTATAGTATTTTCTTCTTTCTGTCCCATAAGTGTATGTGAATCCTCAAAGATCTTTTCTTGGTTGTTTGTAGTAACTCTTATGACAACAGAGAAGTTAGGAGAACCAGAGAGCCAAACGGGGTATATGAGACTAAAGAGGGAATCAAGAAGTACGGGACTTAGATTATAAAGTGTTTTGTAGGGCGGTGCCTGTGGCTTAGTGAGTAGGGCGCCAGCCCCATATACCGAGGGTGGTGGGTTCAAACCTGGCCCCTGCCAAACTGCAACAAAAAAATAGCTGGGTGTTGTGGCGGGTGCCTGTAGTCTCAGGTACTCAGGAGGCTGAGGCAAGAGAATCACTTAAGCCCAAGAGCTGGAGGTTGCTGTGAGCTGTGATGCTGCTGCACTCTACTGAGGGTGACAAAGTGAGACTCTGTCTCTAAATAAATAAATAAATAAAATAAAATAAAGTGTCTTGTAAGCCAAGTTAGGTAGTTTGAACTGAGGGTAGAGAGTTTTAAATAGAAAAGTAACATGATCAGACTTATATTTTATTATTTCTTTTTTTATTTTATTTCTAATTTTCAATTTTAATTATAAAATCAATACTTGTGAAAAATTTAAACATTGCAGACATATAGAAAGTCTTATTTCCTCTCTCTCAGGCTTATCTCATAGGCAACCACCATTCCCTTTTCTGGGTATATATAAACATGTACCTAGAAGAAAAGAGAAGAGAAGAAAAGAAAAGAGAAGTTTCTTTTTTTTTCCTTTTTTATGAAGAATGTAATAAAAATCTGCATTTTGGAGAAATCTTTATATAAGAATATGGATATATGGGTTAGAGAGAGGCAAGGGTATAAACAGGTTGACCAATTAGGAAACTATTTTAAGTAGACCAAGTAAGAATTGAGAAGAGCTTGATTTGGGTTAGAGTGATGGTAGTATATATAGTGAGAAGCCGACGGATTTGGGTTATATTTAAGAGTTAGAATCAACAGGACTTGCTGGTAGATTTGGGAAGAATGATGAGGGAAAATTTGGCCTGAAGGATGAAATTCAGGTTTTGACTTAGGCAGTTGCTTAAATTCACTGAATGGAGAAGCCTGCAACAGCAATAGATTTTTGTGTGAAGAAAGGGGAAATGATGAGTTATATTTGGATACATTGAGTCTGGGATACTTGTGGATGACAACATATGAGTCAGAAAGGAGAGGAATCTGTCCTAAAGAAACCTATTTATAAGTTATCAGTATCCATATGGTAAATAAAATAATATGAAAAGATGAACTTGCCATAGGTAAGGTGGCCAAGAATGGAGTCCTGAAGAACTCCAACATTTAAGGGACAGAAAGACGAACAGGCACCTGTGAGGGAGGATCTGCCAAAGAGGTCAAAGATGTGATGTCAGAGATCAAGAGAAGAGAATTTTTTGAGAAGAAAATAGTCACTCAACAGTGTCATGCTGCAGAAAGTAAGAAAAGGGCTAAAAAGTCCACTGGATTTGGTAATTGGGCCATTGGTCACCTGATAAGAACATTTGCTATGATATATGAGTAGAAACCAGATTTCTATCCCATGTACCCATATCTAAACAGTTACTGAATCCTGTCACTTCTTTTGTTATTGTCTTTCCCTTTCTCAGTAGCACTTCTTTCCATTTTTTTTTTTTAGTACTAGACCGTTTACATAGTCTTCAAATTAATAGCAGTTTGAGCACCTACTCTCTCGTAGACTCTGTTGGAAATACAAAGACATGTAAGATATGATTCCTTTTCCAAGGAGGGGGAAGTAAAGGGGAGAAGGGAAATAGTTTGAGCACCTACTATGTGCCAGGCACTTAATATATGATAACTCATTGAGTCCTCACAGTAATCCTGTGAGGTCAATGCTATGCATCTCTATTTTCTTTTAATGGAAGAGGAAACTAATACTCAAGAGTTTCAGTGACTTTTCCAAGGTCATACAGAGAGGTAGAACTGATATTTGAACTAAGATTTGACTCCAAAGCCCATGCTTTTAAAAAATAATGCTTTGCTATTTATGATCTAGTTTACAGGAAGAGAATATTGCACAAAAATTAGATAGCAGTCAATTTAAGCAACAGCTTTCAGATAGTCATAGAAGAAACACCACTGTGCGATCAATTGTCTATCACATAAATTGTGTAGATGGCAATTGCTAGACTTTGAGAAATTTTATTCTTTGGGATTTTTAGTGCCTGGCAGAGAGGAGATGCTTAGTAAATGTTTGAATTAATTCAGAGGGAGAGATGATGGTAAGTTGGGGTAGCCAGGCAGGGTTTTTAGAAGAGATGGGATATAGGTTGAGTGTTAAAACATGTATGTATCTTTGAAATAATGATCGGGAGGGCTTTCCAGGCAAAAGAATAGAGTATGTAAAGTATAAGTGGGAGGGAAACATAAGGCAGAGGTCGCAAACAGGCAGCCTGCATGCTGGGTAAGGCCTGTAGATGTGTTTTGTCTGACCCATGCCAAAAAAAAAAAAAAAAAGATTAGTTATTAACATGTAAAAGTTTTCATTAAAATCTTGATTTTCTACTACTATTGAAAAATTTAAAGATCTGCAACCTGGAACTCATGTTCCTGTATGGCAGATGAGTAAGAGCTGAGTAACTGCCACTCATTATATTATATTTTATTGGGTGGATGTTTGCCTTCCATATGAAACCTTTGCTTTTGTACATTTACTGGCCTAGCCCCTAGTAGCAGGTTTGCGACCCCTGATTTGAAGTGTCTTAGGGGTTGGGGAGGTAGTGGGATTTGCGAGGACTGTGAATAAACCAAATTGAGCTGGAGCAAAAGGCTTTATTAATGTCAGTAACTGGGTGTATATAGGTGGATGGGATGCCGAATTGTGAAGGACCTTAGGACCTTAAATGTCCCTATAGGCATGGAGGAGCTATTGAAATGTATTGACTGGGGAGTGACATGTTCAAAGTAGTGTTAAGAAGATGAGCCTGGGATGAAGTAAAAGTGGGCAAATCTTTATGTGGGGAGGTCAGATAGGGAAATTTTGTAGTAGTGTAGGCTGAGATATGGGCCTTATTTAAAGTTAGTGGTGGGTTATGAAATAAGAAATGGGATTGAGAAAGATTACAAAGAGATAGCAATGAATTGAATTTCAACTGAGGAATCAAAAATGGGAAAAAGTCAGAGTCATTAACTGAAAAGGAAATTAATAGCAGGAGTTAGTTTGATTATGTTTTATGTTTGTTTTGTGTTTGGTTTTTGTTATTTTTGTTTCTTTTTAAGAATTTATTTTGTATGTGTGGGACATTGGTGGGGCAGGAGAAACAGGAAAGATGTATTAAATGGTATATGTCTCTGTCTTACATGTTGAAATTTTTAACATTAGTGTTATAATTGGAGATTGTTTCTGCTCTATGTACTAAACTACTAAAAAGTAAAATGACTTATCTGAGAACCAGTTTTATAACTCAGCGTAGTTTAGGTGCCCACCTTGCCACTAAACTACACTACTAAGCTGAAAATCACCTTCTTGTGGCTTTGAGCATTTCACTCCTCTTTGGTCCTTCTAAATTCTATGGGTTAGTGCTTTGGTTATTAGAATTTCACCTCCCATGCTACAATTACTAGATTTGTCAAATATTTGTCTTCCAGTTGATGTAGAACATTCTCATGTTCGATTTCTGGGAAACCTGGTATTGAACCTGTGGGATTGTGGTGGGTAAGTACCATCTCCTTATTTGTTTGTGAAACTGATGACAGTAATCATGGCACCTAGTATCATCAGCATGATGAATACATCTAGAATCACTATACATTGGGTAGAAATTACTTTCAAATTGACACTTGATTAAATAATATCTCTGACTTTTATGTAATTGTGAAAATGCCTTCTGTATATGACATGCTAGGTATCTATAGTGTGGTATATATTATCTCCTGTTTTGCAGGGGAATAAATTCGGTTTCTTTCTCAGGTGGCCTGACACCAGTGCCAAGCTCTTAGTTGTCACACCATACTGCTTTGTATTTAGTTGTTTTGTTATTTCTCTTCAGGCAGTCTCAGTAATGTAGATTAGACTCTGAGCACATATTGTCTTAGTACCTACTTTTTGAAGTGTAAGAGATAGATTTTCCTCTTATAACAAAGGCACTCCACAATTATCCTGCCACAAATGCACACACACTGTGGTTTTATGCTGATGTTCCTCCCTACTCTGTAGGTATTTACAGCTCTGTGATGAACTGATATAATGCCCAGTGGTTAGGCATGTGGGTTCCTGGAGTTAAATTGGGATTTTCATCTCAGCTCTGTTATCTGTGTCATCTTGGGTAGATCATTTAAAACACTTTGAACATACTTCCTTCTGTACAATAGGAATAGCAGTGGTACCAGCTGATAAGTTTATTTTGATCACTAAGATAAATGACATACTATTTTGCTATGTGTTCATATATTCATATATGTATGTATATATGAACCTATATATGTATGTGTGAACACATAGCAAAATGCCTAAAAAAATAAATAGGTGTTATTGTTAACTAAGTGTTTCCCAGCTTTTAGCATAGAGTTAGCCATAGTGTAGGTGCACAGTGAATATTTTGTTGAAAGAATAATGCAAGTCAAATATTCTGTAATAATATGATTCCATTTCTCCTAGCAGATGGATCACTTTACATCCTAACAGCTTTCTCCATAAAAATCCTTCCTCATTATCATGGCTTCCAATTTTCTGTGTCAAGAGTTTAGTCCCAAGTCCTTGCTTTTAGGCACTAAAATATGATCTTCATTTTTGCAGAAAAAACAGAGGAAGTCCTAGGAGATTATGATTCTCCCAAGGTCAAACATCTAATTAATATCCAAAGTATAGGACTGTAACCTAGGTTCATGATTTCCCCCCATTATCCGATGCTACTATTTTCTCCTAGCCAGCTAGTAATTGATAACTCCTTGTGAAGTGGCACACAGTCTAAGGAGCAAAGAGCAACATTCTCCTATAAACATTATCATTGGAGTTTTGTTTGTAGTATTTAGAATATTTGACTATTAAGTTACTCATTTAGCAAGTGTTCATTGAGCACTTTTTACATGTTAGCAGCTGAGAAACAATGAGGAATAGTAACAGACAAGGTCCTTTTATCATGGAACTTATTTTCTAAGGAAGTGAATGCTATTAATTAAAAACTCACACAAACAGTTGTAATATCACAGTTGTGGTAAATACTGGAGATAAGAGAAATACATTGGTATAACAGCCTACAGTTAGTGGACTGACCCAAGATGTGGAGTTCATAGACGTTTTTTGTGAGGATATATGGTTTGAATGGAAATCTAAAGGGACAAGCAAGTGTTAACTTGATGAAGAGGTGGGGGTTAGCTTCTGAAATAGAATGAAAAACATGTGTAAAGGCCCCATGGAAGATAAATCATGAGCCACATGAGGAACTGAGAGGTCAGTGTGTTTAGAAAATAAGGAAGGGGCAGAGGGTGGTACAAGTTGTGGCTCAAGAAGTAAGAAGTTAAGGCCAGACTTATTTGCTTTAAGTTTAAGCCTTAAGATTATCTTTCCCATTGATCAAGCCAACAAAAATAGATCATAAGAAGGAATGACTGAATAGAGCACTTGCTTACTATCTATATATTTTTTTTCTACTAGGCAAGACACTTTCATGGAAAATTATTTCACTAGCCAACGAGACAACATCTTCCGAAATGTTGAGGTTCTGATTTATGTCTTTGATGTGGAGAGCCGTGAACTGGAAAAGGACATGCATTATTACCAGTCATGTCTAGAGGCCATTCTGCAGAACTCTCCAGATGCCAAAATCTTTTGCTTAGTACACAAAATGGATCTTGTACAGGAAGATCAACGGGACCTGGTAAGAAACAAAAGTGCTACACCAAATGGTTGACATGCTTTGCAAACTTCTTTTGTAGAGGTATAGGAAAATTTGTAACTTTTTTTTCAGAAAAAAAAAAGTCTTAGTCATAATTTTTAAAAAATAAAGTGCTGTCATTTGATTTAAAAAACCTGCTTATTAGCCAGGTATGGTGATGTGAGCCTATAGTCCCAGCTACTTGGGAGGCTGAGGCAGGAGAATTGTTTGAGCCCAGCCGTTTGAAGTTGCAGAGCTACAGTGATGCCATTGCACTCTAGGTGGGGCAACAGAGCAAGTCTCTGTTTCAAAAAACAAAAAAACAAAAACAAAGAAGAAAAGAAACACTCTGAGACACACTTCCTTCCATGGTAGGGGAAAGGCAATATTCATTTAGTGAATAACAAATAGGCCATTATTTATTTTTAAAATAAGTTTCTTATCCTTATTTTACTGCTAAAAGACCTACCAGAAGTGAGATGAAAGGTTGCTGCTGTCACTGGATTGACTTAGGAAACTGGTCTTTGCCAGTTCCCTACCACTGTTGGTACAATTTCATGTACCAACCACACTGTGTTATGTACTATACCAAGTCCCTTATAATTTCCCTGACTTGATATATTTCTCTTCTTTTCTGGCATGGAAATTAATATACCGAAGTTTAAACCAGGTAACACAGACTAGGGTTTGATACCACCAAGATAGTAGAGTAGGAGATACCAGTCTTTATCCTCTCCCCCACAAGAAAACAAATATAGATAGCTATAAGGGAGCATTATAGAAAATTACAGTAGAATGAGTAAACTCCTATCTAGCTATGAAACCTTAGGACTGACACATCACAAACGTAGTTTAGCTTCAGCTTGTTCAATATAAAATAAAAGGAATGGATTTTAAGGTCTAAGCTGAAAAAGATGATCTTTTATTTCCAAGGGTAAAGCTAAGGGAGGTGCTTTTAGAATATGCTGATCATGTAGAAAAGTACAGCTTTTCCTTGAGTCAAAGTGTAAGGAGCTCCTTTGTTTAACTGAAGGATCTTTTGGTAATAGCTGTGGTAAGGAGTATTTTTTTTTCTTGACTAGTTAACAGGTTTGTCTCTACTGTTCCAGTGTTTTGACATAGGGTAGCTTACAGGTTGTTTTCAAAAACCATTTGTCAGGGTTCTATATTTGACTCAGAAAACATTTGACTCAGATATCATTTGAATATCTAGTAGTCTTTTTATCTCCTTCCTTTCCCTCTCTTACTAAGTATTAATTCTGTTTTAATTCACCAGAAAATTGTGTATGTAACATGGGTCTTAGGTTTTATTAGGGCCTTTTTATTGTTATTGTTGCTGCTGTTATTTTTTTCTGTCATCTTTAAAAATCACTTATTCTCTGGCCAAAATTACAATAGAAAAACTTAGAGCATTCCACTAAATGAGTTCCTTATGAATGTTTTAATCACTTGTAATTTTGAGTCTAAATATTTATATAAATATCCTCAAAGACATATTAATGCTCTTCAATTAAACTTAATTAAGAAAAGCATGCTATTTATTTTATTAAATATTTAGATTTGGAAGTTTTGAAGTAAAAATGGTTATGGTACTTCCTTAAATATCAATTTCAGCAAAGATAGTTATTTCCTTCTCTATGTGTATGTTATTCAGGGTTTTCTAGGTAAACAGAACCAATCAAGTGTACATGTATATATATCTGTGCGTGTATGTGTCTGTGTGACTGTCTGTCTATAGAGGAGACAAATACATTCAGAAACAGAGACAGATACTATTTTAAGGAATTGGCTTAACTGATTGTGGAGCCAAACAAATCTGAAATCTAGAGGGTAGGCAGATAAGCTGGAGACCCAGGAAAGCGTTGATGTTATAGCTCAAGGAAGAAGATAGTCTGGAGGCAGAACTCCCTCTTCTTTGGGACCAATCCTTTTCTCTTAAGGCCTTCAACTGATTAAATAAAACCCACTCATTATGGAGTGTGATCTACTTCATCCAGTGTCTCCTTGATTTAAATGTTAATCCCATTTGAAAAGTACCTTCACAGCAACATCTGGACTGCTATTTGACCAAATGTTTGGGTATTATGGCCTAGCCAATTTAATACATAAAACTAACCATTTTAGTCTACCACTTGTCAACTTGGCCACTTACATACATCTCCTGAAACCAAACTTAATCTCCAAATAAAGACTATAACAAGGTCATACTTCCACCTAACATGATACAGTTATCTTACATACAACCAAAAATGCACTAAGAAGATGTAAAGTCTTTAGATAATGTTTATTCTTGTACTTTCTGTCTTGTAACTTGAATATTACAAGGTAAGAAATACTTACATTTTATGATTTAAACATCTATGTTTATGATAAGGGAATAATAGGAAAACACAGAAGACATTTATTTTATATATAGGCACACACATGTAATAACAAAATAAGAGTGAAATATTCAAGACAATTTTAGTCTTCATTTATATAATTCATCACTTGATTGTAGCTGATAGCTGCCTTCTTAATTCCAGATTCTCTTTGTCCACAGCAAGTATTTCAGCTTGTTGTAATTCTTTATAGGGCAAAGTAATTTAAAGATCATTAGTAGACCTGCCTGAATTGGGCTGTTGTGGTTTTCCATCGACTTTAATCATAGGTATGGTATTCCTAAAAGATACTTTAAGAAATCTACTGCATTCTAGATGTATTTTTCCTTACCTCTGTTGTGGAGTAGCAGTTCAATTTCCCCTAGGTAGTCCAGATAGTCAGAATCAATCACTCTAGCCAGCACAGTGCTTTCTCCTTTAACGTGTTGATTCAGAGGCATGAGGTACACAAAGTGGCAAGGTGGCAATCTTGTTTTCCAGTTCAGTAGAATCATTTTGTCTCTTGATGGACACATTCTTGCCTTTAGAACTGAGACCTCTGAGCCAGCAGAATGTAAAGTCATAGGGATAAAAAGTAAAAACTTTGCTGGTAGATCGCTAAGGGTAATAGTGCCTGGTGCCACTCCTGTTTCTACCCCTTAATTCTTGGATCCATGAATCCTCACTGACTTAGAGCATATGCAGCCTCCTAGAGAACCTTGCCCGAGTTCCTATAAGACATTGCAATGTAGTTGTCTGTTGTTGTGTGTTCCTTGGAGCTTCTGATTCGATGATGCAGGGGAAAGAACTGCAAACGGAATGAATCTTCAAAGGAGACCGGGACTCGCTCTGGTCAGCGGCCCCACTAAACTTTACTGATTATCTTATATACTTTCCAACATTTAGTAAGAATTTAACACATTTACAAAGAAGTCAAGTAACGTGAGGAAGCAACCATTTGAGATTACAATTTAGTGTGAAGGTTGAGGAACGCATATACAATTGATTTTGTTTAGAGTAAAACATTTTGGAGCCTGGCTGTCGGTCCTCGATTGCCCAAGGTAAAGTTACACCTTATAATGCTAATGAAGGAGGAATGCAGAGAACAGAACCCAATGCTCCAAAACTGGTCTTTCCATCCTCCAGCTCATCTCATCCTCCAGCTCATCTCGGCTATTTCTCCACGCCCCTTAGGGAGAGTCACTCTACACATTCCTGCACATCAATAGGCAAGTATAGAAGCTCAGATCCTCAAGGAGACGCTTCTCAGAAACAGTTTTCCTGAGAGAGCACGTTGAGGCGAACTGCCATGTCTTGAGCAAAAGGATCTTATCCCCTACAGTTGTCATCATATCTGGGCCTTCAAGGGCCATTCTAGCTTGACACCATAGTGCATGGCTGTAGTCCCAGCTACCTTAGAGGCTGAGGCAGTAGGATTTCTTGAGTCCAGAAGTTTAAATCCTGCCTGGGCAACATAGTGAGACCTCTGTCTGTAGTTACATTTTTGAAAAGGTGATTCTACCATTCTGTCAAGTCAGTTGACATCATCATAGGGAACATGGCAAAACCAGTGAATTTCATGACCATGAGCCCATTGCTTCACTTTATTACTATGAATGAGTTCCTGGATCAGACAGAAGAAATGGTATATGCTATACTATGTTGGTGTATAAGGAATTCTGTAAGTCCGTGGATGGTAGTTTAGGCAGAAACATTGTATGGAGGGAAGGAAAATCCATATTTAGAGTGTCTGTTTTAGTAAAAATAGAACGCTGCCCCTTCCGAGATGGAAGCAGATTAATACAATAAACTTGCCACCAGGTAGCTGGCTAATTACCTTGGGGGATGGGGCTATATCAAGGACTTGGTGTTGGTCTCTGCTGCTAGCAGGTTGAGCACTGAGAAGTGGCTATAGCTAAAAAAGTCTTGGTGAGTGGAGTTCATGTTTGTGAGCCCCTATATAACCCTCAGCTCTGCCACTGGGTCCACCTTGTTCATAAGCCCATTGGTCACTTACCCATGTGGCTGGTGAAAGACGATGAAAAGATCATCCTATCCACTTTATTATTAAAATCTTTTTATTCTGAAGTCACCCTTGACAGGAATTAACATGAGCTAAATATCTTCACATTTTTGTCCATTCAGGGAAATCCATCTGTATACCTCTTCCATAGACCTCTTTGTCACTATTTTCCAATCATGTTATTTCCTAGTCCCTGACCATCTAGCAAACAATGGCCACAGCCCATGAATTGGTATATAATCATCTATCTGACCATTTCTTCTTCCAAGCAAAGTTAACAACCAGTTGCTCAAAGTTCTGTTTACTGGGAGGATTTCCCTTCACCACTTTTCTTCAGGGATGTCCCAAAATTGGGTTGTAGGGTTGTAGTTGTCCACTTCCAGGTGTTACTTGTATATTATGCAGAGTTATCTGTAAATCAGGCCCAAGTCTCTTCCTCTGTCAATTAATTGTGCAGAACTCCCCATGAGGCCATAGATGCAAGCTGGAAGAGAGACGTCAATATAGTAATAATGGGGACCACATGTATTTGAGTTACTTCTTCATGTAACTGGTTCTCTCAAGACCTGTTTGAGCCTGATCTAATATGTACCAGTCTAATTTGGTGATGTAGTGCTGTTGTGCATACCCAATTTTATGGCTTGATAGGTCAGATAACACCCAGTTCATAATGGGTAGCTTAGGTCTCATGGTGACTTGATGGCCTGTGGTTAAGTATTCAGTCCATACTAAGACCCGGTAGCAAGCCAAGAGCTATTTCTCAAAAAGAGTATAGTTATTTGTGGAGGGTGGTGGGGAATTGTTTCAATATTCTACAGGCATATCTTGTGATTCATCTGTGGCAACCTGCCAAAGGCTCCAAATAGCATTCCTATTTGGTACTGACACATGAAGTATCATTCAATCTGCTGGATCATGTGGCCCTTATTCTGTTCTGGGCCCCACTCAAGACAATCATTTTTTTTTCTTAATGTTTTGAAATAAAAACAATAATTAAAAATGCTTTATATTAAAAAATTACCTTTTGGGGTCATTTGATAAATGGGCCAGAGTAACACAGCCTAATGAGGAATATGTTCCACCTGTATTCAAAGACTAGATGTTGTGCCTCTCTTGGTTATAGGAGGGGCCAGATGCAACAATTTATCCTTTACCTTAGAAGGGATATGTCCTTACGATACTGCACCCCTAGAAATTTCATTGAGGTAGAAGTGCCCTGGATTTTTGTCACATTTATTTTCTACTCTCTGACATGCAAATACCTTACCAGTAAGTTCTAGAGTAGTTATTGCTTCTTGTTCATTAGGTCTAATCAGTATAATGTCATCAGTGTTATGGACCATTGTGACATCTTGTGGCAGAGAAAGGTGGTCAAGATCCCTGCAAAGTACGTCATGGCATAGGACTAGAGAGTTGTTCCCTGAGGTAGGACAGTATTGCTGGCCTTGTCAGCCAGAAGCAAACAACTTAGGGTGGGCATTATGGATAGGTATGGACAGAAAAGCATTTATCTTTTATAACTGCATACAGGAAACCAGGGAATGTGTTAATTTGTTCAAGCAATGAAAGCATTTGGTAGAGCTACTGCAATTGTAGTCACTACCTGATGAAGCCTATGATAATCCACTGTCCACTGACTTCTACATAGGATGACTAGTTGACTTGAATGAGGATGTGGTGGCATTCACCAGTCTCCCATCTTTTAAGTCTTTGATGGTGGCACTAACTCTGCAATTCCTCTAGGAATGAGATACTCCTTTTGGTTTTCTATTTTCCTAGAGGCTATTCTAATGGCTTTTACTTGGCTTGTCTCACCCTAATAGACCTCATTCCACAGGTTCACAAACCAGTATGTATTTGGCCAGTTGCTGAGTATGTCTTATTCCAATTATGCATCCTGAAGAAAGTAACCAAAGGATAGTTTAAAAAGACCCATTGGGCCTCCATGAGACAGACCTGAGCTAAAGCTCTGTTGATTACCTTACCTCCGTGAGTCCCTACTCTGACTGGCCACAGTTATATTTTAGGGCTCCTGGAATTAGTATCCATTTAGATCCAGTGTCTTATAGTCCCAAAAGGTCTGATTATTTTCTTTTTTCCAGTTATCATTCTGGTAGGAGGTGATAGGTCTCTGTTTCTGGGAGGCTGAGGGGAAGATTGACAGTATAAATTTTTGTCAATGTCTTTCCTAAGGGGAGCCTGGTCTCCCCTTATTCAAGGGGTTCTGGGTCTATAAACTGACACAAGTCTTATACAAAAGGCTGTAACTTTCTTTTTTTGTGATTCTAGTTAGATGTTTGATCACTTAACCTAGAATTCTTCCACTTACACAGATCAAGTAAAATTTAGTAGGTTTCCTATCTATTTCACTTTTAGGAACATCATGATCAACTAGCCAACACCATAGACCTCTACAAGTCAGAATATTCTTGACTCATGCTTTGACTCAGCTGTACATTACAGTAACTATGCTGACATTGCCATTGATGATTAACTCTTCCACTTGGCTCCTGTCATTCCAGAATCCAGTTATCCCCTTTGAATTTAGGTTTCTCAATTCAGTGGCAGAAATTCTTTCTGTAATTTCTGGACTGTAGAGAAGAGTGATTACATAGCTGGGGCTACCCCTGCAAATTTCTTTCTCACAGGGTAGAAGGTGTGTATTTTGGAATCTCCCAATGTTGGTGAGTAGGTCCTAAATGATAAGTCCATTTGAAACATTTCAGTCTTTTTAAGGCTTGGATCACTTCCTCTACTATAACAAGTCAATTATAGCATATCAACTTCATTTAATGTAAACACCTTTTGGTCCGTATTGCAGCCAAACAACCAACCAGTTAAAGCACTTTCTTACTCCCTGGACTGCAGTATTAAATGCAGCATCTCTGCTTAATGGGTACTTGTTAATCTACTAGGCATGATCAATTTGATATTTTTTCCACCATTAGCTCACACCCTTAGTATTATCTATTCCCACACATATTCTCTGGGTTTTTGTTAATATACTTGGGAAATTATGTAGTTATTTTGGAATGTAGCATAATTTCCCATGGGTCACACTTCTTACCTCACCCATAGATGTCTTTTGGGACTTGAGTCTAGTTATACATCTAGATGCAAGACAGGTAATGGGGATGAATCAGGAGTGTCTTACGATATAACTATCTTAGGGGAGTATATTCCATTTTCCTCAGGTCATGGAAAGTTAAATAGGGGTGGAGTGACTGTTTCTACTGGCAAAGAAGACTCATTGGAATTTAGGGGTTCAATGTTCTCAACTTCATCAAGATTTTTCTATATGACCCCCATTCCAATTTTTAGACTCTCATTTCTTCCTAGTCAGTGCCTTCACTTTATTAGCAGATATCCTGTGAGGTTGGAAATTCAGTTTACATTGTAATTTACCCACATACAGGGTGAGATTCTGAGTTGAGTTTTCATCTGTCTCAGCTCTGTGCTTATGGGAGATAAGAGTTTCTTTAAGGACAGTTACAGAAACTTTCTGGTCATTTATACAGTGCTTGAACTGGGAATTCACATCACTGAGCTCATTCTTTCTTTATCCCATATTGTCCAGCAAAAGTAGGATCAGCCAGCTAATCTCATTATATTTGTCATTTTTTGTCAAAATTAAATCCAATTTATGTGTGAATTATTCACTATTTTTCTTTTTTTTCTCTTTTCTTTCTTTCTATATTTGTTATTTTTACAAAAATATATTCAATGTTATATACATCGTTACCCAGAACTTTGCCTCATACAAATACTTGATTAGGAGTATCCAATGGCCATAATTTTTATATCTCTGTTGCCACATCATACTTTGGATCATCATTACTCTATAGTACTGGAAATATAGTCATTAGCACAATTGAATCTAATTAATTAAGAAAACCAATTGCAGAACCAATTCAGAAAACTTATCCTTAAGATTCTTTTCTTGAACCACTCTCAATACCCAGATCTATATTAGTAAGATTCTTTAGAGTAATATAACCAATAGAATGTGAAAAAAATATGCACACATGCAGATGGTGAGCTCCCTCTATATACACACACAGATAGAAAGTGAGAGATTGATTTTAAGGAACTGATTCAGCTGATTGTGGAGGCTGGCAAGTCTGAAATATGCAGGGCAGGCCAACAGAATGGAGATCTGTGGAAGAGCTAACATTGCAATTCAAGTCAGAAGGCAGTTTGGAGGCAGAATTCTGTCTTTAGGTGATGTCAATCTTTTTTCTCTTAAGGGCTTCAACTGACTGGATGAGGCCCACCCACAATGTGGAGAGTAAACTGCTTTTCTTAGAATCTACTGATTCAAATGTTAATCTCATCTAAAAAATACTTCATAGTGATATTCAGATCGACGATTGACCAAATTGCTGAGTATCATGGCCTAGCTAAGTTGACAAATAAAATTAACCATCACAGTATGTATACACATAACTCACCACTAATCTACTCACTCATGGAAAAGTATTTTTGCATATATATTTATATAGATATTTTTCATATATATGTGAAATGTGTATCATATATTACTGTCTATGTACATATCATAGGAACATATCCAGGATGGATAGATATTTGTGTGTTGGGGAGTTACAGCTATAGAGCTAAATAAATAAAGTACATATGTAAATAATATATATGAATATGTGTGTGTGTGTGTATATACAGGGTGGCCATAAAGCTTATGTGCAATTATATGTATGTGTGTGTGTGTTATGAAAAAGATATATACAAAAGTTAAAATATTTTTATTTATAAATTCTTGATATGGGTATAGTTATCTTAACATGACCCAAATTCTGTGACTTGGAGTGTTAGATATATTTTATTAAGACTCTCTATATAATTTTTATTTATAATCATAGTGTTCTCAGTCAGCATTCATTATAAGCAGCATAGGCCTGAAGAATTCTAGCTATTGTACTTTTAAACCTAACCTGAAATAATTTTTTCCATTCTAGTTTGTGAAATAATATAAATACTCAAAATTTCTCTTAGAAAAGAGTAAAAGCTCTTGGATTAAAATATGCTGAAATACTTACATCTTAGATCTTTTTAGTCAAAGAGGAGAGCATTTATATGCTGATTAGTGTGTTGGACTTTTTAATTCAGATTTTTAAAGAACGAGAAGAAGACCTGAGGCGTTTGTCTCGCCCACTGGAATGTTCTTGTTTCCGAACATCTATCTGGGATGAAACTCTTTATAAGGTGTGTATGATTTCCTGAATTTTCTCATTTTAAAATGAGCATGAAAAAAACTAGAAGGGTATTAACAAAACTAAAATATTTCAAACTATTTATAGCCATCTAGATTTGTCGTATTAAAAAATGAAATAATTGACAATAAATTGTTTGAAAATATCATACTTAACATTTAAGAGATTTGGGTTTTGATCTTAGATTGGGTTGACATAGTTACCAAAATCATACTGAATTAGCTAGATTAATTTGATAGTGATCTTTGCAGTAGCAGAAGTGTCACTTAATTGGCCATCACCCATTTTGACCTGTTGTGGTTCCAGTGCTAATTGTAGTTCTGTTGCTATTCATGTACCTCTACACAATAACCTCTACATGATATAAACAAGTCTGCCTAAGTTTGGATGACAATATAAGAAAAATATTTGGGGAACAGATTGGAGAAGGGAATTTTAGAATGAGACATGTTATGCCTAGAGTATGGTAGCTTCAACTTTCATGCCAAACTGAAGACCAGCATTCTTTCAACCAGAAGGATTATTCTAATTGCTAGAATGGATACCACACTGCTTGCACTAATTATAGAGGTTAAAACAATGGTTGTATAATGGATGAAACTGAAATTATCTTATTGGCACATAGGCTCCCATTTTACTTCCTCTCTTTCTTCTACTGATCTAGTGATTTGAAGTACTGGCTCCTTTTGGGTCTTCCTGTGGTTAGATATTTCCTTCAGACTGTTTCTGGTATCCATTGACAAGTCTGACTCTGGGTGGGAAAGAATCCTTCTCTGTCACTGGTACCTAGAGCCTCAATATCAAAATATCGACGGCATCTGACAAGTATCTACAACCAGAAGCACAGAAACCTGACATGCCAAGGAGGAAAAATCCATTGGACTTTAAAAGTAGCCATTGATTTTTTTTAACCACTTCATTTTTCCCCAATATTATTGTTGAACCAGCCTCAATCTGATAACAGATCATTTTGAGATACCTGTCTAGGAAATACTGTTCTAGATTAATATGGGCCGAATTTCTCTCAAAGCCTTATTCCCATAGAACAGGTAACCGTGAATAAGGATGGACATGACGCACTGATAAGAACCAACTGCGGTGTGAAGGATGGCAATACATAACACGACCAAAGACAATTGGCTAATCACAACACTGCTGTGAGTGAGAATGTCTCTGCTGTGGTTAGCTTTGGTGCCTTCTCCAAGGTAAATTCAGCAGTGACATTAACACCAACTTGGGAACTTGGAACATAAACCCCCATGCCTAAGTAATAAAACTAATTGGAACAGAGACATCACACTTCTATCTCTTACCTCAGTGTTGCATAGAGCTGACTTAAATTTTTATATTAAGTTTTATTCAGCAAGCACTCGTATATCTACTTGATGCTTTTGGATACACAGATGACTTAAGACCAGGTTCCTGACCTCTAGTAGGGGAGAGAAGAACAAAGTACATCTAACAAGAAAAGTTGAAGTGAGAGTGAAAGAAGTATGACAATGGAAATACAAATAAAAGAGCCTTAAAAGAATAGAGGGAGGGTGTGGTTAATTTCAACTGCTTATATTAATCATACTCCTGGATGAAATCAGTTTTAGACAAATACAGTGAATCATTTTTATGTCAATTGGGTCAATAATTTATATAGCTAACAGAAAATCTTTGGGAATGATAATACCACTAGTTTTTCTTGTAATGATATAATATCACATTGGGGGTAAGGGCCATTTGTTGATGTGGCTCTGATACTATCACAAAATTGATTCTTGGGTGTATGTTAAATATAGCATTATTATGTTCTGATCTTCAAAGAAACATACACTGTTGGACTTAGATATTTGTTGAATACCTGGATGAGGACCTCTTTTTTTTTTTTTTTTTACCATAGTTGATCATATTTTTCAACTTTTTTCCTAAGGCAACATGATGGCACTAAATACTTATTTAATTATCAGCGGACAAAAGTTTCTCCAGCATTTCACAAAAGTGTTTGAACTAAAAAGAAATCAACTCAAGGATAAAAATAAAATATTAGCTTTATTTTCTTATTTCATTTGTGTTATATCATGTATAATGTCAGTATTTGTTTGGGACTCAATTATCATATTTTGCTACCCATATGTTACAGCGTACTTGGTCATCTGAAAGGTCTGGGACTAGTTACTTGGGAGTAATAATGAACTGTGTTTCTATTCTGTTAGGCTTGGTCCAGCATTGTTTATCAGCTGATTCCCAATGTTCAGCAACTGGAAATGAACCTAAGGAATTTTGCCGAAATTATTGAGGCTGATGAAGTACTTCTGTTTGAGAGAGCTACTTTTCTGGTAAGAACTTTCTGCTTTGCAGATGTACTTTGTTTGTATGGTACCGTCTTCTGTTCACCAACAGAGAATTGCATATTGTCACTTTCAGCATGCACAGCTTTCTGTATAAAGTAGTATTGGCAATAAAAAGACCTGAAAGAAGTCATTGGATGTATAGCTCTTCAGCGATTAGTAAAATTTAGACTTTTACATTCCTTGGTGCCTGTAGCTCAGTAGCTAAGGGTGCTGGCCACATGCACCAGGGCTGACGGGTTCAAACTCAGCCTGGGCCTGCCAAACAACAATGGCAACTACAGCAACAACAACAAAATAGCCAAGCATTGTTGCAGGTGCCTGTAGTCCCAGCTATTTGGGATGCTGAGGCAAGAGAATCACTTAAGCCCAATAGTTTGAGGTTACTGTGAGCTGTGATGCGACGGCACTCTACCAAAGGCAACATAGTGATACTCTGTCTCAATAAAAAAGAAAAAATTAGATTTTTGCATGTTATTTCTGCTAATAACTATTAATTTGTGTTAAAGGATTTCTATTTGTCACTGACTTTTATTATGAAATATTGGATATTTTCCTTTTGAGAATATTCCACCCATTCCTCTCTAAAAGACTTGAGTTGAAAACTTTTAACAATAAGGAAATATAATGGTCAGCTTGGTGACATAATGGATTCATAGTTCAGATGGATAAGTAGAGGGGGAAAGAAGCATGTTGTTATTTTATTTTTCATATAAATTGAGCTTAGTAACTATAATACATTAGAGTGTACTGTTTGTACATCCTACTCTATATAGGAGGGATAGAAAAACCAATATTGTATTTATAAATCCATTTAAATAGCAGTGATAGGCACTAATTTGAGATCTCACAATGACCCACATAAGTAATTGCTAATTAGTTTAGTAAATGTAACTTGAAGAGCAGTTCCCAGTAAATAATTTGTTTCTGACCTTTACTAATGCCTGGTGATTTTAGAAACATTTCTTTTTTATGTATATGTGTATATACTACTCTGGTGATGGGCACACCAAACTAAAAGTCTCAACTTAAGCCTTACACAAGATATCCATGTAACAAAAACAGTTGCACCTCCTTAATATTTTGAAATTAATAAAATAATATTTTAGAAAGCTTTCTTAATTTCTCTGAGCTTGTTTTCCCTTCAATAAAATGAGGATAATATCTATATCATAGGCTTATCGTATTAAAATGGGACAAGATAATGTTAAGCATCTATTGCAAACCTTGGCATATAGTTAGCAAACTATTAAACATTGGTTCCCTTTGGTATTATAACAGATGACAGAAAATCAAAAGTTAAATTTCTCCCCTTCCTTTGTAGAAATATTATTTGTAACCACAGCAGTATTTGGGAGCTATTTTTTCTTGCTAGCTAGTGTAATAGCTAAGGCAAGGAGTCCTAACTAAAGTGTCTTTCTGCTTCAGCCTGCTAACAGGGGTCACTTGCTTGGAAATGTGCTAACCTGAGCCTTGTTTTTCCTGCTACCGTGAGTAGCAATAAGCAAGTAAGCTATTTTCTCTATCTTGATGCACATGGCATAACAGAACCTTGCACTGGCAGTATTCCTCTGCTATGTCTACCACGTGTGGTGATAGAGGTTAACCAAATATAATAAGTT
The DNA here is from genome assembly GCF_000181295.1 of Otolemur garnettii. Taxonomy (NCBI): domain Eukaryota; kingdom Metazoa; phylum Chordata; class Mammalia; order Primates; family Galagidae; genus Otolemur; species Otolemur garnettii. The sequence goes on from NW_003852713.1 coordinate 241,354, forward strand.
CTCTATTTCTCACTACTAGTAAGAGGTAGCTTTTACTTTTTTTGAAGATCAAATTCAGGTGTGGTTGACCATTTTCACTGAGGGGATAAAGTCACTGGTATAGGAATTATGTTTTGAAAGTTTTGCATTCTTTCAGGGAATTTCCCTGTGATTTTTTTTTTTTCTGGTGCATGATTTGGTTTTGCTTCCTGCTAGAAACTTTGCATCTGTGAATTCAGCCTATATATGATACATTCATGTTTTTTTATTTTAAATAAGAAAGTATCAGAGAAAATATTTTCACTGAATATCCAGTTTGAATAGGTTTATTTATAAAAAGTTAGCCCTCAGGGGTTGAAATCATCTAGTTAAGCTTCTTAAATAAAATTCCAAAAAGTACTCGGTTATAGTCTTCCTTAAAATTAAATAAATTAAGTATGCCTCAAGAACAGCTAGGAATTTTTATTTTCCTTTTTGATTTGTCTCTTTTTAAATCAAAGACCATCACCTGAAATACTGAAATAAAATGAACTTTAGTGATTAAGTTTAAAAGAATGTTATTGAACCAAAATAGATAATATTTAAATTATCTAATAAAATTATAGCCAAATGGTACTAGATAGGTCATCCAAAGGGATGTTGAACTCACATAGAATATTAACAAGATATAGTGCAGAGAAGAGATAGTAAGCCAGGTGCCAAGTCTACACTGAAAACCAGGGTGACCAAGAAACTGACAAATGTCTGCTTTGTGGTGAAGCAGAGGATGATAGGAATTCTGTGTGGATTCAAAGGACAATGTTCTTTTTCATAGGTGATTTCTCACTATCAGTGTAAACAGCAACGTGATGCCCATAGATTTGAAAAAATCAGCAACATTATTAAGCAGTTTAAGCTGAGCTGCAGGTAAGAGATCTTGTAGGTGTGATCTATTTATCCCTAAAATTATTCTTGTCATTTTTGAGAAGTTCAAATATCTAGTTCACTATACTCCTATACTCATAATATTTCTGTCACTCAAAAGAAAGGTAAACTCTAAGGGAGCCTACAATTGTCCTTTATTGAAAACTCAAGTGGTACAGAAGAAGTATATGAAAAATATCCAAGTAGAGTACCATTTCAAGATGTGTGATACTATTTGGGAAGAGGTAAATAGAGAATATCCAAGAGTTTTGGAAAAGAAGAAAGGAGAATTTGCCTTACTAAATACCAAAATTTATTATAAAATCACAGTAACTAAAATAGTGAGGTACTGATTCAGAAATGGTACAGAATGGAGAGTCTAGAAATATTTAATTTTTTATATCAGGTGTGGTTAAATAAAAATTGAATCTAACTTGAATATAGGAAGAAGGAATGGCTGAACGTTGTAGCATAGTAAAGGTTTAATAATCAAAATGTTTATCCTGATAAAAGTTTGAAGTCTGAACAGTAGGTATACGTTTACTCCCTTTATGTTTTAATATACTTTGATACTTTCTGGAATGTTTATGCTAACAGTTTTAAGAAGAAATAGCCAAGGAAAAGCAAATATAGTTTCCTAAAGAAATGAGATTATTTCTTGAATTTAAATGTAACATCAAAAAGACATAGATAGTTCCTGGGGCCTCTGAAACTGAGGCCTGCTATACTTTGCATTTGACTGGTCCTAAAGCCCATCAAGACCAGCCAGCAGAACAACGAACTGTGGCTTTGCTTCTGCCAGGGCTGGGAAGGGGCGTGTTGAACTCTACGTTCCTGGGGCTTCTGAAACTGACATCAACCTGCCACAGTTGGCATCTATCTGGTACTAAAGCCCATGGGATGGGCCAACTGTCCTTTGCTTCTGGCAGGCCTAGGAAAGGTATGGTGAACTCTACCTACCAGGGCCTCTGAAATGGGCATTGGACCTGAAGGACTTGGTGTGTCCAACTAGTGTTAAAAGCCCACCAGATGGGATGGAAGAGCAGTGAACTGCTGCTTTACTTCTGACAGGTCCCTGAGGCCTCTGAAAGTGACATCAGCTCACCATACTTGGCATTTCACTGGTCCTAAAAGCTCACTGGGCCAGCTGTCAGACCTGAGAACTGCCACTTTGCTTCTGGAAGGTATGAGAAAGGGTATGGTGAACTCCACATCCCCAGGGCCTTTGAAACAGACGTCAGCTGGCTGAATCTGGCAGCCAAACAGCCTTAAAAGTCTGGGCAGCAGGTGGAACAAGGAGCGTCCAGTCTACTTTGGAAAGTTCTAGAAGGGGGTATGGTGAGCTCTGCATTCTGGGAAGCCAGTTCTCACAGCAGCCCACTGGACAGGGCATCCAAATGTCCCTGAACAGCAATAAAGCAGAGCAATGTTCCATTTGCTTGACCTACTCTCTGCCCTCCAAATCCTTAATGCCTCCTATGAGCTGGCTAATCATACCTTAACAGGTTACCTCTTAATTCAATATATAGATACTCTAACCTTTTAGTTTGAAGTTAAAGAAAAAAAGAAAAAGAAAACACATATGAGGTGGAATCAGCAAAATAACCCTAGCAACATGAAAAACCAAAGCAGATCAACTCCCCCAAGGGACTACAATGGAGCAACAGCAGAAAATTTCATTCATAAAGAACTTGGCGAAATGTCACAAGTGGAATTGAGAATATGGATGGCAGATAAGATGGATGCAGTTTAGAAAAGATGAAAAAAGATGTCCAACACTGTCTCAAGGTATCAATGAAATTAAAGACCAAGTTACCAAGTATCTGGATATAATTAGAAGAATATAGTAGCGCTTAAGGAAATCAGGGGCATTTAAGGAGTTTTAAAATACTAGAGCATCTCAGCAATAGAGTAGAATATGGAGAGGAAAGAATTTCAGAACTCCAAAGATCAGATATTTGAGTTAACCCATGCATTCGAGGAGGCAGAAAAGAAGAAAACAGAAGCAGAGCAATCTCTTAGCGAGATATGGGACTACACAAAGCATACAAACATACACACCATAAGTATTCGTGAAGGAGGGAAAAAAGAGTCCTAAAACCATGGAAACTCTACTTCAAGATATCAATGTGGAGAATACCCTAACCATTGTGAGAGACCCAGACATGTAGATACTAGATAATGATAGAAGTTTAGGATGATTCATTTCAAATAAAATATTTCATAGATACATTGTAACGAAACTGGTCAAAGTCAAAATGAAAGAGAATTCTACAGGAAGCCAGGGGTAAATAATACCTTACCTACAAGGGAAAAAAAACATTAGGGTGACAGCAGACTTGCCAGCGGAAACTATAAGCAAGGATAGAGCAGTCATTGCTCTTTAAGCTCCTTAAAACAACTTTCAATGTAGGATTCTGTATCCTGCTCAACTGGATTTTATATTTGATGGAGAAATCAAGTTGTTTGCTGACAGTAACACTGAGGAAATATGCTACTATAAGACCAGCTCTGCAGGAAGTACTCAGACTCATACTATATACATACCATCACAGTGAAACACCAGAAAACTAAAGATATCCAGAAACTGGAGGACAAAGCCTATCTTCCACAATGGTCCAAGAAGGAAAACCAGGCAATAGACTTCCACAAAACAAGACAAACACATCACCACCATTCTTATTAATTTTCTCAGTAAATGTGAATAGTTTGGATTCCCCACTGAAGAAACAGAGGCAGGCTGACTGGCTAAAAAAGCACAAGACAAGTATATTCTGTGTTCAGGAAACACATTGAACCTCCAAGGATAAAACAAGACTCAGGGTGAAGGATCAGTAAACAATATTTCAGCCAAATGGGAATCAGAAGAAAACAGGAGTTGAAATCCTATTTGCAGATACAATTGATTTTAAAGCTACAAAAGTAAAGAAAGACAAAGATGGACTGGTCAAGGGAACATCAAGAAGACATAATCCTAAATATTTATGCACCCAACTAAAAATACTCTTGGATTTATAAAAGGAGCCCAGACCGACCTGAGCAATATGATATACTATAACATCATAATGTCTGGGGGCTTCAACACCTCACTGACAGAATTGGAAATACACTTAAAGCAGAAACTAAACAAACAGTGGACTTAAGCATGACTCTAGAACAAATGGGCTTAACAAGACACACCCAGAACATTCTACCCCAATAATGCTGAGTATGTGTTCTTATCAGTTCCTGGATCATTCTCCAAAATTGATCATATCTTAGGAAAGAAATAAAACCTCAACAAATTTAAAAGAACAGCAATTATACCTTGTATTTTTTTTTTACCACAATGTAATAAAGGTAGATCTCAACTCCAACAAAAACCTTCATTGCCACATAAAGCCATGGAAGCTTAACAACCTTATGCTGAATGACAGCTGGGCCAAGGAGGAGGTAAAAAAGGAAACCATTAGAATCATTAAAGAAATCAGCAATGAAGCCACAATCTATCAAAACTTGTGGGATACTGCCAAAGCAGTACAAAGAGGACACATTGCATTAAAAGCCCATATCCAGTGAACAGAAAGTGCAAATCAACAGACAAATGGCCAAAAAACAAATGAAGAAATGGTCATCATTCCTAACCATGGGAGAAATACAAATTAAGATCACCATGAGATGTGACCTCACTCCTGTGAGTATAGCCCATATTACAAAATCCCAAAGTTGCAGATGCTAGCATAGATATGGAGAGATGAGGATATTTATACACTATTGGTGGGACTGCTAAGATTGTCTTTTTGGAAGTAAGTATGGAGAATCCTCAAAGAGCTAAAAGTAGACTTTCCATTTAATCCCGCATTCCTATTACTGTATATATACCCAGCAGAAAAAATTATTTTATCATAAGGATATTTGTGCTAGAACATTTGTTGCAGCTCATTTCATAATTG
>NW_003852713.1:246560-261096 GCF_000181295.1 Otolemur garnettii
TATGTGGCTAGCACTGTAACCACTGTGCTACAAGTGCCGAGCCACTCTTAAGTTCTGAAAACTGGTAAATGAACAACTACATACCCCCAGGAGAAATAAAGAAAGTTAAATTCAAGAAGAAGGGATGAGGGAAGGAGGAGAATATAGGAGGAAAGATGGGGGTGTTGATGAGCTCTCACCTAACAGGCACAATGTAGGGGTATATGGCATACCTCCTGAAGGGCTTAACTATAACCTGGACTTTATCTAACAAATGCAAACAATGTATCCTAATTGTTTATACCCTTATATCGATCTGAAATTTAAAAAAAAAAGAAGAGGCATAGGTATTAATCTCAATGGTGAAGAAATTTCAACTTAATAAACTTCTTAAATATTGGAGAAGTTTATCCCCAGCTAGATGGCTGACTAGAGAAGCTTTTACCAGAGTTTCCAGTCCCGAAGGGAAAAAATTGGACTGAATCAAACTCAGAGCAGTTGACACTAACGGGTCAATTGCAAGGAGAAGAAATCAAGGTGTGAGACTAACCTAAGACATGAAAGAAGAAGGAAGAGAACAGGGAACACCTATGGAGTGAAGAGACTGAAGAATCCTGGTATTAAACAAAGGGGTTAAAGGGGGGCCCCTTCCTCCTCTCAGGGGCTTTCTGCATGGAACAATTAAATGGGACTTCTCAGGCCATAGGAGATAGCCATGAAACACAAGTTTTCCTGCACCTAGAAATTTCCAGCCCCAGGGCTGCATCCCACGTGACAGAAAAGTGAACAGACTTTGTCTTTGCTGCCTTGAGCCCATAATTAATCCCTGACACTCTGTGGTCACTCAACAGACTTCCCCCTGTAGAGGCCAGCCTCCCAGCTCTCTGGTAATTGGAGCGATAGCCCAGGAAATCTGGAGGGTCTGTCCCATCCTCAGGCACCAGAAAGGCAAAAGAATTCTGACCAGACCCACTGGGGAGCCAAGGATCATAAAGACAACTTTCTCCCTCACCAGAACTGGCTGGATTCTTGATTGACCACAGATGAAGGGAGGCAGGTTCTGCCCTCCTAACAAGTCTGATGGGATCTCTGAGGCTCCACTGCAGTGAATGTTCTGGTGAACTGAATGTGCTCTGACTTGCTAATGAGAGGAAATTGTATTTGGCTGCAATGATTTGGTGGAGTGGAGTTCCTCCTAGATGTCTCTTACTCCAGGAAAGACCTTTTTTCCTGCCTGCTAGAGTGGCACTGCCTGGTGTCTGTGCCTGGTGGGCCTCTCCTAGTGGTTCAGCCTGAATCCCCTTCCCCCAGCCAACTTGGAGAGAGACAGGCCTAGCCTCAGCAAACCTACCTTTGGAAGGTCCAGGAAGTGGATTGATATAGGACATGGTTCCCCTCCTCCAGCCACAGGTGAGGATTGCAGTGTTTTTCAGTCAGTGGAGGCCAGCACTCCACTGACTGAAAGGCCCAGGTGCTTTGAATTTGTTTGCATGAGTGGTGTTTGGGCTGTGGTGTTGGTGAAATAGGGTGGGAGCAGTTGTGTGGTCCAAGGATTCTCCACGCCTAGTTGAGATGAAGTGTTTTATCTCAAGAGATAAAACTAAAAGAGGAGCCACATTGGTTCAAACTTTTACAGCAGGGACTTTGGAAAATTATGAGGCTCCTTTAAACTCAGTTGAGGGCTGTCTGATACTAAGACAGAAGCAGATTGTGAGCTAACCTAGGAGCACCTGGTGGTCTGTCTCCAAATACTACCCCACCTAACATGGAGAAAGTAAGGCCAGCCTTTGAGAATCTCATGCTACAGTCCTGAAAGGAAGCTTTGGAAGCTGTATATGGGAAAGGTCACAGATATATACTCTAAATAATTTCATAGGTTAGAAGTAAAGGGGTGGTGAGACCCATATCTGGAACTGATTTTAATGCCCCCAGTTTTAATTTTAGTTTTAGTTGCCAAACAGGTCTCTGGGGTGCTAAGGGTTTCCGATTAGATTATGTCTCAGATTATTTAGTGACAACTTATTATCTAAACTTAAGAAACTATAATTTAAAAATATGCTGAAAATACACATGAGCAGGAACCAGCAGAAGAATTCTGGCAACATGGAAGATCAAAGTGGATCAACTTCTCCAAGAGATTGTACAGGAGATACCACAGAAAATACCATCCATAGAAAAATTGCTGAAATGTCTGAAATAGAATTCAAAATATGGATGGCAAATAAGGTGGATGGAATTGAGAAGATGGAAAACGGAAAAAGCAAACCAAAAAGTAATACAAAAATTGTCTCAAGAAATTAGTGAAATTAAAGACAAAGTCACAAAATATCTGGACATAATTTTGAAAGATACAGCAGTGTTTAGAGAATTGAAAGAGGCTTCAAAACACAATAGAGAGCCTCAATAACAGAACATAGAGAAGAAATAATTTCAGAAATGGAAGATAAGACTTTTGAACTAATTCAGTCATTCAAGCAGGCTGAAAAAAAGAGAACAAAAACAGAATATTTCCTGAAACAGTTATGGGATTACTTCAAAATAATGAACATCCAAATTATAGAAATTCCAAAGAAGAGGAAGGCCCTAAAAGCACTTGATGTTCTACTTTAAGACATGGTGGAGAATTTCACAAGCATGGCGAGAGATACAGAAACTAAGATAGTAGATAGTTTCAGAACCTCAGCACGACTCAATCCAAACAAAGCATCTCCTAGACACATTGTAATAACATTGCCAAAGTCAGTATGAAAGAGAATATCCTGCAAGTAGCCTTGATAAGTAGATAAGAAGTCTTACCTACAAAGGGAAAATATTGGTATGACTGCAGATCTGTCAGCCGAACCTTTTAAATCCAGGAGAGTATAGTTATTCATTGTCCTCTAATCTTCAACAAAACAATTTTCACTCCAGGATCCTGTATCCTGGTAAATTGAGTTTAATTTGTGATGGAGAAATTGATTATTTTACTGACATGCAAATGTTGAGGAAATTTGCCACAACTAGACCAGCTCTACAGGAAGTACTGAAACCTTTTCTTCACACTGATCACAACATTCCATCACCAAAGTAAACACAACCAGAAATTGAGGAACAAAGCCTATCTTCCACAATGGCTCAAGAGATAAAACTAAACACCAGACCTCCACAAAACCAGATGAACGAAACTCCACCATACCTATCAGTTCTCTGAATAAATGCAAATGGTGTGAATTCCCCACTAAAGAAGCATTGGCTAGTTGACTGAATACAAAAGCTCAAATCCAAAATCTGCTGTCTCCAAGAGACATACCTAACCTCTAGTGATAAAACAAGACTAAGGGTGAAGGGATAGAAAATAATATTTTAGGCAAATGGAAACCAGAGCAAAGCAGGGCTTGCAATCCTATTTGTATTTACAATTAGATTTAAATCATCAAAATGAGGAAAGACAGGACGGACACCACATACTAGTTAAGGGAAGCATACGACATGAAGAGATTTCAATAATTGACATCTATGCACCCAAGCTAAATGTATCTTGATACATAAATCATAAATGATCTGAACAATATGACATCTTCCGGATCCGTAATAGTTGGTGATTTCAACACCTCTATGATGATACTGGATAGCTTTTCCAAGCAGAAACTAAACAAAGAAGTAATGGACTTAGACAGCACTATGACAAATGGACTTAACAGATGTACAAAGAACATTTCATTCTAATGAAACTAGTGCACCCTCTTAATAGCCCATGGATCATCCTCTACAATTCATAATATCTTAGGGCACAAATCCAACCTCAACAAATTTAAAACAACAGGAATTATTCTTTATATCTTCTCAGACCATCATGGAATAATAGTTGAACTCAAGGGCAGCGTCTGTGGCTCAAAGGAGTAGGGCACCGGCCCCATATGCCAGAGGTGGAAGGTTCAAACCCAGCCCTGGCCAAAAACTACAAAAAAAAAAAAAAAAAAAGTTGAACTCAACACAAACAGAAATCCTCATACCTGCATAACATCATGGAAACTAAATAAACTTAATCTGAACAACAGCTGGGTTAAGGACAAGATTAAAAAAGAAATCACTAGATTTTTTTGAACAAATAATAATGAAGCCATAAGACAAATTTATAGCATTAGATGCCTTCATCCAGTAAGCAGAAATATAACAAGTCAACAACATAATGGACCATCTCAAGCAACTGTAAAAGGAAGAACAATCCAACTCCCATCCTAGCAGAAGAAAACCAAAATCAGAGCAAAATTAAATGAAATTGAGAACACAAGAACCACTGGGAATATCAACAAAAAGATGGTTCTTTGAAGAGATTAATAAAATCAATAAACCTTTGGCCAGACTAAGCAAAAATAAAAATTGTAAGATCTCTAATAACCTCAATCAGAAAGAAAAAAGGGAAAATAACAACAGATGCCAGAGAAATAATCTCTAATTACTACAAAATGTCTATGCCCAGAAACTTGGCAATGTAGAGGAAATGGACCAATACCTGGAAGACTTAAGTGGGAGAGATAGATCTCTTGAATAGACCAATATCAGCCACCAAAATTGAAGAAACTATAAAGAAGATTCAAACAGCAACGACAACAAAGCCCTGTACCAGATATCAACTATAAAAAGTTTTCCAAAAAAGGTAAATCCATGGACCAGATGGTTTTATACTAGAATTCTACCAGACATTCATAGAAGAACTAGTACCTACATTGCATAACCTATTCCAAAACAGAGAAGGAAGTAATTTTCCCCAACTCATTCTGTGAAGCAAATAGCACCATGACTCTAAAACCAGGAAAGGATCCAACACAAAAGGAAAACTAGATCAGTGTCATTAAAGAATATTGATGCAGGTCAGAGGTGGAAGCTCATATCTGCAATCCTAGCACTCTGCGAGATTGATGCAGGTGAACCGCTTAAGCTCATGAGTTTGAGAGCAGCCTGAATAAGAGTGAGACCCAGTCTCTCCTAAAGATGAAAAACTGAGGCAAGATGATAAGTTGTACCCAAAAGTTTGAGGTTTCTGTAATCTATAATGCCATAGAACTCTACCCAGGGCAACAGAGTGAAACTCCTCTCAAAAAATAAAAGAAAACTGATGTAAAAGTATTCCATAAGATCCTAGCAAAATAATTTATCATATAAAGAAAATAAAAAAACAAACCATATGATTCTCTTGATGCAGAAAAGGCTTTTGACAATATCCAGCATCATTTTCTAAAAAGAACACTTAAGAAAATAGGTATAGATGGGACATTTTTTAAACTGATAGAAGCCATCTACAATAAACCCACAGCCAATATTCATATTAAATAGTGTAAAACTGAAAGGATTTCCAATCAGAACTAGAACTAGACAGGGATGCCCACCATCTTCACTGCTATTCAGTATAATGCTGAAAGCCCTCACCAGTGCAATAAGGCAAGAGAAGGAGATCAAGGGGACAGTAGAGGTCAAACTTTGCTCTTCATGGGTGGCATGATATTATACCTGGAAAATCCTAGGAGTTCAACTACAAAGCTCTTAGAAGTTATCACAAAATATAGTAATGTCTTGGAATACAAAATCAGTGTCCACAAATCAGTAGCCTTCATATATGCCAATAACAGTCAAACTGAGAACCAAATTGAAGATAGTACCCTTCACTGTAGCTCCAAAGAAAATGAAATGTCTATTAATATAGCTAACAAAGGATTTAAAGGATCTCTATAAAGAGAACTATGAAACTCTGAGAAAATATATAGCAGAAGACATTAAGAAATGGAAGAACATACTATGCTTGTGGCTGGAAAGAATCAACATTATTAAAATGTCCATACTACCCAAAGTAATCTACAGATTAAATGCAATCCCCATTAGAGCAGCAGTGTCATAGTTTGAAGAAGTTGAAGAAATAGTACTTTGTAACGTATGGAACCAGAAAAACTTGAATAGCTAATACAATTTTAAGAAATATAAAAAAAACCTGGGTGCATCACATTACTAGACTTTATAGTACAAGTCTATAGTGATGAAACCAGCATTATATTGCCATAAAAATAGAGAAATTCTACAGGTCTATCTATTGAATAGACCCCAAAAAAGACCAAAAAATAGACCAAAATTGAAGAAACTATAAAGAAGATTCAAACAGCAACGACAACAAAGCCCTGTACCAGATATCAACTATAAAAAGTTTTCCAAAAAAAGTAAATCCATGGACCAGATGGTTTTGTACTAGAATTCTACCAGACATTCAAAGAAGAAGTAGTACCTACATTGCATAACCTATTCCAAAACAGAGAAGGAAGTAATCTTCCCCAACTCATCTGGGGAATCTGTAGAATAGAATACAGAACTTAGAGATGAATCCAGTCACATATCACCATCTGATCTTTGATAAACGAAACCAAAACATGGACTGGGGAAAAGAATCTTTATTTAATAAATGGTACTTGGAGAACTGGTTAACCCATATAGAAGACTGTAACTGAATCAACACTTCTCACTATTGACAAAAATTGACTTTCACTGCATAAAAGATAAAAATTTAAAGCATGAAACAATAAAAATTCTTGAGGAAAATATGGTGACAACTCTTAAGCTATTTGGCCTGGGAAAAGGTTTTATGAAGAACTGGTGGCAATTGCAGCAACACCAAAAATAAATAAGTGGGACTTGATCAAGCTAAAAAGTTTCTGCACAACTAAGGGTACCATAACTAAAGCAAACAGCCTTCAGAATAGGAGAGGATGTTTGAATGCTATAAATCTGATAAAGAGCTAGTAACTATGGAGTCTAAAGAGAACTCAAATTAATCAACAAGAACAGAGCAAACAACTCTACTTATAAGTGGGAAAGAGACTTGAACAGAAACTTTTCTTAAAATGATGGACAAATGGCCAACAAACAGAAAATGTTCATGGTCCCTAATCATCAGGCAAATTGAAATCAAAACCACTCTAAGATATCACTATCACCTATACTCCACTGACATTAGCCCACGTCATGAAATCCTAAATCTGCAATACTGAAATGGTTATGGAGAGAAGGTAACACTTTTTCCCTGCTGGTGTCATTGCAAATTAATTCAACCTCTGTGGAAAGATGTATAAAGAACTGTCAAAGTACTAAAAGTGGACCTTTCATTTGATCCCCTAATTTCATTACTATGTATTTAGCCAGAACAAAAATCATTTTACCCCAAGGACAGTTGCACTAGTTTTTCAATTGCTCAATTCACTATTTCAAAAACGTGGAATCAATCTAAGTGCTCATCAACCCATGAATAGGTTAACAATCTGTGGTATGTGAATACCATGGAGTACTATTCAGCCATAAGAAAAGATGGTGACATTACACCTTTTCTATTTGCCTGGATGGAGCTGAACCTCATTCTTAGTGAAGTATCACACAAATGGGGAAAAAGTATCTAATGTACTCAATACTGATATTAAAGCAATATATAAACAGCTACATGCCTACACAAAAGAAAGAATACAAGTATAGTCTAGCAAAGGGGTAGGTAAAGGGGGGGTAAGAGGGAGGTTGATTGGCTGGATGAAAAGCTCAATTACAACTTGAAGTTTACCTTATAAGTGAGAACAATATAACCTAAATATATGTACCCTCATATCAATCTGAAATAAAATTGGAGAAGTCTTTGTAACATGATTTTTAACATGAATTTACATATAATGTCATTTTATTTTCATAGTCAAATTCAAGTCCTAACCCACTTTCTATCCTAGTCACTGTCCAAGCATGTTAAATTCAGTATGAGTTTTTTTGAAAATGAAATGTGGTTAGTGATTAAGCATCTTAAGTAGTGAATTGATGCATAATGCTATAAGAATATTTAACAGAAAAGAACTTCTTATATTGTTATAATTTTACATTCTTTAATCATTTTTCTCATTTCTTCTCTAGCAAATTGGCCGCCTCTTTCCAAAGTATGGAAGTCAGGAACTCTAACTTTGCTGCTTTCATAGACATATTTACATCCAACACTTATGTGATGGTTGTGATGTCTGATCCATCTATTCGTAAGTTTAAATTTAGCTGACATAGGTACAAAGCTACATATTTAAGCAATTGGCCTAGAGATAGTACTTTATGTTGTTAAAAGCTATTTTATGGTGGGTATAGTTGCACAACAACATGAAAGTTCTTAATACTACTGAACTTTATGTTTAAAAATGCCAATTTTTTGTTATATATATTTTATCACATTAAAAAATAGTACTAGTAATAAATAGTTTTTATTTATAGACCTATATTTTGAAGCTTAAAAATAATTTGGTCTTCGGGGTATTATGTCTTTCTTCATGGATACTTCCAAAAGCAAGTTACTAAATCCAGGTATTTTAAAGAAAAGAGAATAAAATTCATGATTTATTTTTCATATAATATATATATTTAAACATCAATACAGTCTGAACCCTAAACTATTAAATGCCAAAGCATTTTTTTGACATTGAATATACCTGTCTGCCAGATTTCCGTATTTCTGTTATGAGCATGAAGCAAAGTGTTTGGCACTTACTGTAATAGCCATGGCTATCCAACCATTGAAATGTAGGTTCTTGGAATATTTTTAGGATCTTTCCAGATGTTTAAAGTATCTCCATCCACTGGATTTTCTACTTTACATTATTGAAATACAACATAAGATCATGGGTTTTATACTATTAGCTCCAAACCAAAAGATTTTGGGAATTTATTTTGAAAATTTTATGTTTAGAATACTAACAAATATTCTGCTTATTTAGAAAAATTAAATCTTTGTAACTTGGGACTTTCTATATGTTCTCTGTGACATACATTGAGGGATTTAGCTCTCTTATGTTTATTTGGTTTTACTAGTTAGGCATTCTTTTGAGACCTCATATTTATTTTGTTGATGTCTCCCCACCCACACCCTCAGCTTCTGCAGCTACTCTGATCAACATCCGCAATGCCAGGAAACATTTTGAAAAGCTGGAAAGAGTGGATGGACCAAAGCAGTGTCTTCTCATGCGTTAGACAATGCAGAATATTGTTTTACACAAGAAAAACACTTTTTAAAATCTTAATGTTATGTTCACGTATGTAGGCTCTGAAGTGTTACGATGCTTACCATTTGTGTATTTCTTCATGTATTTCTTCTCTGCTTCCCAGTCCTAGTGTTTAACCTTGAGTGCTATTTGCTTAAATAGCTGTTGAATAGTTAGAAGATGAATTGTTCATGAAATTGGTATACCGTAAAAGTAAATGACGTGTTAAGTGTTCTGATAACAAGATTCTAGTAATGCTTAGGTATTATGATGACCTGGTTCTAACAGTTGTGTATGCAAATGCCTTTCTCAGCATTATTTTGTGTTCCTTATCAGATAGTAAGTAATCTGTTAGTGGAGTATTTACTGTTTCTCAGCATGCATTAAAAATATTCCTTAACTTCAATGGTAAATAAACTTTTGTTGTTAGGGATTTCAATGTCTCTTTTTCTTTTCCTTGTTTCTTTAACTTTATCCTCATAAAGAGCAAAGAAATTTCATAATTGTGCTAGATAAAGAGGATCTATTGGTTGAAAAGAGTATAAAATAAACTTGGAAGGATGGAACAAGATTATAGCTAAATTCTAGGCAGAAGAGTTTATATATGAGACATCTAAATGTGATAAAAAAGATGGAAAATATTGTAGGTTTTTTGAGCAGGGGAATTTTGTGAAAGCAATCTTGAACTAACATTAACCTATGGACTGACCAATGGCAGTTGGGAAAGCCCTGACAGTAATTCAGGCCTCGAGTATATTAAAAGTCTGTTTCAGGATTCAGCTGGATAGGAATGAAAAAAACATGGAGGAAAAAACAATACATAGAACTGAGTTTCAGAAGTGGTTAATTTTATATATTCCAGAACACCTAGTCAAGCAGAATTAAAATCCTTTTTAAGCCAAGAATTGTATTTAACTTTATCTCATAAGGAAAAAGTAAAACACTGTGGACTAAGAAATGGAGTTTGATAACACTAACTAGTGTTACTCAAAGTCCTAACTTAAGTTTACCTTGACAGCATAACAACACAAAAACATTTAGGGAAAAGTATAGCACAGTAGACTCATCTCATTTCTCCTGTCTCCTTATCATAAAGAAATGTATTCTAGACCACCAGTCTTATACCTTCTGCTATCTTAGTTTGTTATTCCCAGTTGAGGGATAAGTAGAATTTTCACTGAGCAGCAAAGAACATAGTTTTTGAGTACCCTACATTATGCAGACAAAACATCTCAATTCTTAAAAGAATTTCATAATACAAAATTATGAGCAGGGGAACTTCTGTGGGAGAGGGATTTTAAGTGTATGTTCCAGATTATTTGTCCTATTAACATCTAGGAAAATTAAAAGAGCAAATGAACAGGAGTCTATTATAGTATGAGTCATAATTTGGCATGGTCTCCTTATCTTCAATATCTGGGGTGGGATAGGATATTATGAAAAGTTACATTGATTTCCAAATAAACATAGTGCTACCTTTAGTTGAGTAATTACTAAGTGTCAGGTTGTAAGTGCTTCATAAAGATTATATCATTTAATATTCAAAAGAACCCTTTGATGTAAGTACTGTCACTATCTCCATTTTTCAGATAAGGAAACT
This sequence comes from Otolemur garnettii, assembly GCF_000181295.1. Lineage (NCBI taxonomy): Eukaryota > Metazoa > Chordata > Mammalia > Primates > Galagidae > Otolemur > Otolemur garnettii. The sequence goes on from NW_003852713.1 coordinate 257,151, forward strand.
GGGCTCAGAGAGGATAAGAAACTTGCCTACAGTTATTGTGGTATTGATGAAGCTCAGATTTGAATTTAGGTAGTCTAATTACAGAGCTTTGGGTACTTAACCTTAACCTGGAAATTATATGGCCTTCCTGAATTTAAGGGCCCTTTCAGGTGAAAACTACAAGAAACACCCTGGCATGGTACCTGGCTGTGCAAAGAGGAAGGCAAACACGTGAATTTGTCTTATTCCTGCTTTCCATAACAGGTAATGTAGAACAGAGTCAACAGTAAAATGAAACAAAACCCTCCAGCTTGAAAGATTTAGGTGAAAATTAAGCAGTTTTTAAAATTTATTTACAGATTTTTCCTCTGAATTTGGCTACTGTGAGTATTCAACACATATTATGTGTCAGACACTGCCTCTACTTTTCAATTTAGAAAAAGGCAGAAAGCATGTAAAATTTTTATGTCTCTCATAGCAATGCTTGGCATAGGCAAGTTTATGGTTCCTCACTCAAATTCTTGACTCACCTTTATAAAGGAGGAAAGTTGTCAGGGCCCTCCTGTACTCCTCTCTAATGAATTTTCTGACCTCACTGATTTAGTCAAGATATTTGACAAAACAAAGGCCTTGTATTTATGTAGCTTATACTCTAGTAAGGGGAAACAGACAGTAACCATTGAAATGACCATACTATATTAAGGGTGGTAACTGCTTTAAAGAAATTTAAAATAATGAAGCATGAAAGCATTGGAATAGACAGAACAGCTTCTTTCAGAGATCTCTGCATTCTAATTTCTCGGTCTGTGAATACATGACACATAGCAATGAGGAATTAAGGTTGCAGATGAAATTAAGACTACAAATAAGTTGCCTTTATGATTGTCCTGTACTATTAAAGTAGATCAGTATAATCACAAGGGTTTTATAAATGTGGAAAAAGGAGGCAAGAGAGTCAGTGTTAGAATGACTTTCTGTGAGACTTAACACACTGTTCCTGCCTATTTATTTCTTTATTATTTGTTATTTTTATTATTTGGGATTCATTGAGAGTACAAAGACTTAAGTTACACTGATTGTGTTTGATAAAGTCCCTTTTATATTATAATGGTGTCCTGCCTCCATGAGGTGTGCCATACACTGTGACTTCCTATCCTTCTCCCTTCTCCCCTCTTCTGTTCCCACTTTCCACTACTCCCCCCCAACTTTGTATTAGATCATCTACTGCCTACATATTAGAATTGAGTACATTGGATTCTTCTCTATTCTTGTGATGCTTTAGTAAGAAAAATGCCTTCCACCTCAATCCTGGTTAACAGAAAACATGGAAAGTCTCTGTCTTTTTAATGGCTGAATAGTATTCCATGGTATACATATACCACAGCTTATTAATCCATTTCTGGGTTGGTGGGCATTTAGGTTGTTACCACATTTTGGTGATTGTAAATTGAGCTGTGATAAACAGTCTAGTGCAAATGTCCTTATCATAAAATGATTTTTATTCTTCTGGATAGATGCTTAGTAATGGGACTGCAGGATCAAATGAGATGTCTAATTTGACTTCTTTAAGGATTCCCTAGACATCCTTCCAAAAGGTTGTATTAGTTTGCAGTCCCAGTGTTCCCTTTTCTCCACACCCACACCAGCATCTGCAGCTTTGAGACTTTGTGATATGGGCCATTCTCACTGGGGTTAGGTGGTATCTCAGGATGGTTTTGATTTGCATTTCTCTGATGATTAAAGAAAATGAGCATTTTTCAAATATTTGTTAGCCATTCTTCTGTCTTCGTCAGAAAAGGTTCTGTTCATATCTCTTGCCCAGGGGTAGATGGGGACATTTACTCTTTTCTTGTTGTTGTTGCTTAATTTGTGTTCTCTGTAGATTATAGTTATCAACCCTTTGTCAGATTCATACCCTGCACATATTTTTTCCCATTCTGAAGTTTGTATTTTAGCTTTACTTGTATCCTTAGCTGTGCAGAAGCTTTTCAGTTTAATTAAGTCCCATTTGTTAATTTTTGTTGTTGCAATGGCTGCTGAAGTCTTTTGTCATAAAACCTTTCCCCAGTCCAACATCATGAGGAGCTTTCTCCACACTTTCTTCTATGATTTTTATTGTTTTATTTTGTAGATTTAAGTATTTTATCCATCTTAAGTCAATTTATTTAAGTGGTAAAAGATGTGGGTTGAGTTTCAGTCTTTTACATGGGGTTATCCAATTCTTCCAGCACCATTTGTTGAATAGGGAATCTTTTCCTCACTGTGTGCTTTTGTTTGTTTTATCAAAGATCAGATGCCAAGTAGAGACAGGTTTCAACTCTTAATTTTCTTTTCTGTTACATATGTCTATGTCTCTATTTTTGTACCACTACCATGTTGTTTTGTTTACTGTGAACTTGTAATATAGCCTGATGTCTGGAAGGGTGATGCCTCTGACTTTGTTTTTATTACTAAGAATAGGCTTAGCTATACAGGTTTTTTTCTGGTTCCATAAAACACAAAGTACTATTTTTTCCAGTTCCTCAAATTATGATGTTGGTATTTTAAGGGGGATTGCATTGCATGTGTAGATTGCTTTGGGGTAGAATGTTGGTGCCCTCTGTGGTACCCCATTACCCTGCTAATAAAAACAGCCGGGACATGGAAGGTACATGCCTGCAAGAGGTGGGCTTCCCGTTTGTTTTTTGAAAGCCCTGAGAAACCTCTCTCTTGGCCTTTTATTGAAGACTGATGCAACAGGAGTCAGGGCCCATGTGCTAAGATCACATGTTTAATGGTTGTTAAGTGCTCTTTCTGCCCAGGCTCAACTCCCATCCTGTTACCCTATGAATGTTACAGAATATAATGCTTGCTTGCTAACGAATCTCTTTAATGCTTGCAGCTGCTTGAGGGCTTGTCTTCAGGGTGCAAAAGATCTCCATGCTAGCTAGGAGATTGTCTTGCCCCTAGTTCCTTCTTCAAGAGCCAGTGGCTGCTTCTATAAGCCTGGTGCTCAGTTTCCTGCATGCCCCCCCTTTTTTTGTTTAAGGTATTCTTGTACAGGGTAAGGAAGAGACCTGCAGTTGTCTGTTTTGTCTGTTATTAGTGAGTAGCTAGCTCTCCTTTTGGCAAAGTTGAATAAAAAGCACAAAATAATAAAGTTATTCCAACAAAACCAATTAGGACTTTCAAAGAAGAAAAAGAAGGAGTAGCCACACTTTTGCCAGTGTTTAGAACTTCTATTCTGGTGACAGATTATACTCTTAAGGGTGAGAGTACTGGGGATTGTTTCCATATAGGTTCAACAAATGAAATTCTCTCACCTTTGTCACTGTTAGTGGAACTATTGCCAGGAACAAGAAGTTTACTGGTGTGGACTTAACTCGCATATCAACCACCTCAAAATATGGCTGCTTTTGTTCGTGATCTTATAGCCCAGAGGTTGCATGCTGAGCTCACCCGGGCTTAGAGAATGGGGGTTTCCCTAAAGGGTAGAATCTTGTATCAAACCTTCTCTGAACAGAAGCTCCAACTGTCATTGGGAATAGGATTCTGACTGCTCCAAACTACTTCCTGCTGAAACTGGATGATGATATGGGGGGCAGTTAGAGTTTCCTCAGAGGAGGTTGATCCAGGTTTCACAGTGAATAAGAACAATAGTTTCGTTGAAATGTGTTTTGATAGTTTGTATCTTATAAGGAGTTTTTTTTCTAATTTGCAAAATATACAGATCTAGAGTTGGTCTTAGCATTTTCTTTTCTTTCTTTTTTATTAAAAAATAGCTGTGTACATTAATGCAAACATGGGGTACAATGTAGTGTGTTCATATACAATATGAAATATTTTCATCAAACTGGTTAACATAGACTTTGTGTCATTTACTTATTGTGTTAAAACATTTATACTCTAGTTCTAGAAAAATTCACTTGTACCCTTGTTAGACAGACCATATAGGTGATCTTTCCAGTCACCCTCCCTCCACCCATCC
>NW_003852713.1:261874-265758 GCF_000181295.1 Otolemur garnettii
TTTGAGTTCTCTATGGATTCTGGTTATTAAACCTCTGTCGGAGACATAGCCTGCAAATATTTTCTCCCGCTCTAAGGACTGTCTGCATGCTTTACTTACTGTGCTCTTGGCTGTGCAGAAGCTCTTTAGTTTGATCAGATCCCAATAGTGTAGTTTTGATGTTGCTTCAATTGCCCGTGGAGTCCGTCTCATAAGAATTCGCCCAGGCCGATTTCTTCAAGTGTTTTCCCTGCGCTTTCTTCTAGTATTTTTATGGCTTCATGTCTTAAGTTTAAGTTTTTAATCCAGTGAGAATCTCTCTTACTTAATGGTGAAAGGTGTGGATCCAGTTTCAGTCTTCTACAAATTGCCAGCCAGTTTGCCCAGCACCATTTGTTAAATAGGGAATCTTTTCCCCACTTAATGTTTTTAATTGGTTTGTCAAAGATGAGGTAATGGTAGGTAGCTGGATTCATCTGTTGGCTTTTTATTCTGTTCCAAACATCTACCTCTCTGTTTTCGTGCCAATACAATGCTGTTTTAAGCACTACAGATTTATAGTATAGTCTGAGGTCTGGTAGCGTGATTCCTCCTGCTTTGTTTTTATTCATGAATCATGTCTTGGCTATTTGAGGTATTTTTTGATTCCATATAAAACGAAATATTATTTTCTCAAGATCATTAAAGTATGACAGTGGGCTTTAATAGGGATTACATTAAAATTGTATATTGCTTTGGGTAATATGAACATTTTAACAATGTTGATTCTTCCTAGCCATGAGTGTGGTATATTTTTCCATTTGTTAACATTTTCGGCTGTTTCTTTTCTTAGAGTTTCATAGTTCTCATTATAGAGATCTTTCACATCCTTTGTTAAGTATACTCCCAAATATTTCACCTTCTTTGGCACTACTTTAAACGGGATAGAGTCCTTAACTGTTTGTTCAGATTGGCTGCTGTTGGTATATATAAAGGCTACAGTTTTATGAGTGTTGATTTTGTATCCTGATACACCACTGTATTCCTTGATCACTTCTAAGAGTTTTTTAGTTGAATCCCTGGTGTTTTCCAGATATACCATCATATCATCTGCAAAAAGTGAAAGTTTAATCTCTTCTGTTTCTATATGGATAGCCTTAATTGCCCTTTCTTCCCAAATTGCAGTAGCTAGAACTTCCATTACAATGTTGAATAGCAATGGGGACAATGGGCAACCTTGCTTGGTTTCTGATCTGAGTGGAAATGATTTCAATTTAACTCCATTGATTACAATATTGGCTGTGGGTTTACTATAGATGTCCTCTATCAGCTTGAGAAATGTCTCTTCTTTACCAATTTTCTTAAGTGTTCATACCATGAAGGGTTGCTGGATATTATCAAAAGCTTTTTCTGCATCAATTGAGAGAATCATATGGTCTTTGTTTTTTTATTTGTTTATGTAATGAATTACATTTATAGATTTAGGTATGTTGAACCATCCTTGAGATCCTGGGATAAAATCCACTTGGTCATGGTGTATAATTTTTTGGATGTGTTGCTAGATTGCTGGATTCTGTTGGTTAGGATCTTGTTGAATATTTTCACATCTATATTCATTAGTAATATTGGTCTATAATTTTCTTTTCTTGTTGGGTCTTTTCCTGGTTTGGGAATCAAGGTGATGTTTGCTTCATAGAATGTGTTGGGTAGTATTCCGTCTTTTTCTATATTTTGGAAAAGGTTGAGTAGTATGGGTACTAGTTCCTCTTTAAAGGTTTGGTATAATTCTGACATGAAGCCATCTGGTCCCGAGCTTTTCTTTTTGGGGAGAGTTTGTATAGCTGATGCTATTTCAGAACTTGATATAGGCCTGTTCAACATTTCCACTTCATTCTGGCTAATTTTGGAAGATGGCGGGCTTCCAAGTATTGGTCGATTTCTTTCACATTTTCATATTTCTGGGAATAAAGTTTCTTGCAATATTCATTGAAGATTTTTTGAATTTCTAGGGTGTCTGTTGTTATTTCATCTTTAATTCAAAGATTTCAAAGATAAAATGATCAAAGATTTTGCAACATTGAGGCAAGAGTTTGTAGCCCTCAAAGATTGGAAAAATATGGTAGAATCCTTCCATAACAGAGTGGAACATGCTAAAGAAAGGATCTCTGACATTGAAGACAAAAGTTTTGAACAAGCGCAAGAGCACGAAGATGAAAAGAAATGGTAAGCAAAAATGGATCTTTCTCTCAGAGAGCTCTGGGATAATTCGAAGAAAACTAATATTTGCCTTATAGGAATCCCTGAAGGCGATGAAGCTGCTTCACAAAACACAGAGGCTCTTCTTCATGAAGTTATGAAAGAGAACTTTCCAAACATGCGAAGAGATTCAGAAATTCAGATAGCAGATAGTTTCAGAACCCCAACACGACTCAACCCGAACAAGACATCCCCCAGGCTCATCATAATTAACCACTAAAGGTAATAAGAAAGAAAAAATTCTGAAAGCAGTTAGACACAACAAAACCACAACCTGCAAGGGGAAGAATATTAGAATAACTGCAGATCTTCCTGCTGAAATCTTTCAGGCTAGAACAGGATGGTCAGTGACTTTTAATCTCTTAAAACAAAATAACTTTCAACCCAGGTTCCTGTATCCAGCTAAACTGACTTTCATCCCTGATGGAGAAATTAAATACTTTAATGACATTCACATATTGAAGAAATTTGCCATAACTAAACCAGCTCTGCAGGAAATGATCAAACCTATCCTCCATAATGACCTGTGCAATCCTCCACCACAAAAGTAATCTCACCCAGAAACTTTTGATCAAATTTCAACTTCCACAGTGGCGAAAGGATTAAAAATGTCTACTGGACTTTCAAGCAACTCAAGGACCAATATTTCACCAAGCCTATCAATAATTTCAATCAACGTGAATGGCTTAAATTGTCCTCTAAAGAGGCAAAGAATGATGGATTGGATACAGAAAGACCAGACATCTGTTGTATTTAAGAATCACATTTTATTTTAAAAGATAAATACAGACTCAGGGTGAAGGGATGGTCATCTATTCCAGGCAAATAGAAAGCAGAAAAAAGCAGGTGTTGCAATTTTATTCACAGATATATTAGGGTTTAAATCAACAAAAATAAGCAAGGATAAGGGTGGCCATTTTTTATTTGTTAAGGGTAATACCCAATATGATGAAATCTCAATTATCAATATCTATGCACCCAACCAGAATGCACCTCAATTTATAAAAGAGACTCTAACAGGCACGAGCAACTTGTTCTCTCCCAGTTGCATCACAATCAGAGATTTTAACACTCCTTTGGCACTGTTGGATAGATCCTCCAATAAGAAGCTTAGCAAAGAAATTTTAGATTTAAATTTAACTATTCAACTTTTTGACTTAACAGACATCTACAGAACATTTCATTCTAAGAAAACTCAATACACATTTTACTCATCAGTTCATGGAAGGCACTCCAAAATTGATCACATCTTAGGCCATAAGTCTAGCCTAAGTAAATTTAAAAGAATAGATAGTATTCCATGCATCTTCTCAGACCATGATGGAATAAAAGTTAAACTCAATAATAACAGGATTCCGCAGTCTCATAAAAAAAACATGGAAGCTAAATAACCTTATGCTGAATGATAGATGGGACAGAGACGAGATCTAGAAGGAAATCACCAAGTTTTTAGAACATAATGATAATGAAGATATGAGTTATCAGAACCTCTGGGATACTGAAAAGGCAGTCCGAAGAGGGAAATATATAGCATTACAAGCCTTCCTCAAGAGAACGGAAAGAGAGGAAGTTAACAACTTAATGGGACATCTAAAGCAACTGGAAAAGGAAGAACATTCCAATCCCAAACCCAGCAGAAGAAAAGAAATAACCAAAATTAGAGCAGAATT
>NW_003852713.1:268823-269955 GCF_000181295.1 Otolemur garnettii
ACCAGTTTGATGAAAATATTTTAAATTGTATATGAAAACACCACACTGTACCCCATGATTGCATTAATGTACACAGCTATGATTTAATAAAAAAAATAGATAAACCTTTGGCTAATATAACCAGAAATAAAAGAGTAAAATCTCTAATTTCATCAATCAGAAATGAGAGAGATGAGATAACCATAAACTTCACAGAAATTCAAAAATAATGAATACTATAAAAAATCTATTCTCAGAAATATTAAAATCTGAAGAAAAGAAAATCTGAAGGAAATTGACCAATTCTTGAAATCATGCAACCTTCCTTGTACTTAGCCAGGAAGAAGTGGATATGTTGGACAGGCCTATATCAAGTTTGCAAATAGCATCAACTATAAAAAATCTTCCAAAAAGATAAAGCCCACGACCAGATGGCTTCACATCAGAATTTTACCAAACCATTAAAGAGAAACTAGTACCCATATTACTTAACCTTCTCCAAAACATAGAAAAAGAAGAACTACTTCCCAACACGTTCTATGAAGCAAATATCACCCTGATCCCCAAACTAGGAAAAGACTTAACAAGAGAGGAAAATTATAGACCAATATCTCTAATTAATATTGATGCAAATAATAAAATAAGGTCCTAGCAAGCAGAATCTAACAACACATCAAACAATTTATACACCATGACCAAGTGGGTTTTATCCCAGACTCTCAAGGCTGGTTCCATATATATAAATCTTTAAATATAATACATCAACATAAACAAATAAAACAAAGACCACATGATCCTCTCAATTGATTCAGAAAAAGCTTTTGATAATATCCAGCATCCTTTTATGATTAGAACACTTAAGAAAATAGGTATAGAATGGACATTTCTCAAACCATTAGAGGCCATCTACAGCAAACACATAGCCAATATTATATTGATGGAGTAAAATTGAAAATATTTCCACTCAGAAAAGGAACCAAGAAAGGTTGCACATTATCTCCACTGCTTTTTAACATTGTAATGGAAGTATTAGCCATTGCAATTAGGCAAGAGAAAGCAATCACGGGTATCCATATAGGGTCAGAGAAGATCAAACTTTCACTTTTCACAGATGATATGATCATATACCTAGAAAACCCCAGGGACTCAACTA
>NW_003852713.1:295596-299832 GCF_000181295.1 Otolemur garnettii
AAAAAAAAAAAGAACCAAAAAATAAGCAAGACTTCGAGAGCAAGAGAAGCCAGATGTGGTGACTCATGCCTGTAATCCCAGCACTCTAAGAGGCCAAGGTGGGTGGATTGCTTGAACTCAGGAGTTTGAGACCAGCCTGAGGAAAAGTGAGACCCTGTCTCTAAAAAATAAAAAAAAAGAAGAAAATTAGGAAGCTCCAATGAAAGAAATAGAAGACATTAACAAACTGAAGAATACACCATTCTTTTGGCTGGGGAGAATCAACATTGTTAAAATGTCTTTAGTACTCAAAGCAATCTATGGATTTAATGCATATCTCCATGAAAATACCAAAATCATACTTTCAAAAATTCAAAAAAAATAATTCTTTATTTTGTATGGAACTAGGAAGAAAACATACAACCAAAGAAATTCTTAGTAATAAAAACAAATCCAGAGCCATTACTCTATCAGACTGCAGGTTCTATTACATGTACACAGTTGTAAAAACAGCATGGAACTCACACAAATATAGAGACATTGCCATATGCAACAGAATAGAAAACCTAGAGATTAAGCCAGTCTCTTACTGCCATCTGATCTTTGATAAACTGAACAAAAGCATACACTGAGGAAAAGAATCCCTAATCAATAAATGGTTCTGGGGAAACTGGATAACCACATGTAAAAGACTGAAACTGGACCCACACCTTTCACTACTTTCAAAATTGGTTCACAATGAATAAAAGATTTAAATATAATTCATCAAACAATAAAAGTTCTGAAAAAAAACATGAGAAAAAATTTTTTTATAGAAAACTCTTGATGATATCAGCCTGGGGACAGATTTTATGAAGAATTCTTTGGCAACACAAGAATAAAGAAAACTAAATAGAATTAATTAACTTAAAATACTTTTTTCACAGGGGAGGTGGTCCAAAATGGCAGACTAGAGACATCTTACCTGCTACTTGTAGTGAGACTGGGGAGAATGGACTGAAGCCACCTCTGGCTGGGGAGTCTTGCCCAGAAACAACACTCTGGGGGCACAGTGAAACAGCAGGGGATTCCATGAGCCAACAGGGAGGTCAGTAATAGTCAAAGACTGTCACAGAATGTGAGTGACTGGGTATGAGTGGAGGCTGGCTAGAGAAGGGAAGATCTGTCCTGCAGTTTTTTATTGCACTTGAGTGCTTCCTGGAGCTGACTTGGGTGGGATTAAACAAGCAAGTGAACTTGAATGGTATCCAGTGGCTGGGCTTGAACCACCAGGTGATGTGGAACTTGCATCAGTTCAGCTGTTATCAGAGTGCCACCTCTGTGTGATAGCCACCAAAGAGGAAAAGCCTGTAGGTTCTTAGCACCTGGCCTCTGACATGCCCGCTGAGCCTTTGCAACCACACTTGGGATTAGTCAGATGGTTCCTGCACCCCTGGTAAAACCAATTTGTTGCCAAGTGGCACTGTTTGGAAGGTTGAGGAGTGTCTACTAATAAGTCTGTCAAGAGCTTCAGGTTCCTAACCCTGACAGAACTGAATGCTTGTGAAGGGACCAAGCCCTGATTCAGGGTATACAAACCAGGAAAATGGTAATAGTTCTACTCAGTAACTAGATACTGGATTCTGGCCTCCATCTTTCTTCTTCTTTTTTTCTTTTTTTTTATTATTAAATGATAGTTGTATACATTAATGTAAACATGGGGTACAGTGTAGTGTTTTCATATACAATTTGAAATATTTTCATCAAACAGGTTAGCATAGACTTTATGTCATTTACTTAGTTATTGTGTTAAAACATTTATACTCTAGTTCTAGAAAAATTCACTTGTACCCTTGTTAGACAGACCATATAGGTGATCTTTCCAGTCACCCTCCCACCACCCATCTGCCCTTCTCCCCTCCCCTCCTCCACCCCCTCCCCATATTCTTAGGATAGAATTAGGTTGTAGCTTTCATTTGAGAACTATAAATTAGTTTCATAATACAGCTGTGTACATTGGATACTTTTTCTTCCATTCTTGTGATACTTTGCTAAGAAGAACATTTTCCAGTTCCATCCACGGAAACATGAAGGAGGTAAACTCTCCATCTTTCTTTAGGTCTGCATAGTCTTCCATGATGTACATATACCACAGTTTATTGATCCATTTGTGGGTCGATGGGCATTTGGGCTTCTTCCATGACCTAGCAATTATGAATTGGGCTGCAATAAACATTCTGATACAATAATCTTTATTGTAATGTGATTTTTGATCTTCTGGGTATATACCTAATAAAGGAATTGTAGGATCAAATGGCAGGTCAATTTTTAGTTCTCTAAGTGTTCTCCAGACGTCTGTCCAAAAAGAACGTATTAGTTTGCATTTCCACCAACAATGTATAAGTGTTCCCTTTTCTCCACATCCACGCCAGCAACTCTGGTTTTGGGATTTTGTGATATGGGCTAATCTTACTAGAGTTAGGTGATATCTCAAAGTTGTTTTGACTTGCATTTTTCTAATGATTAAGAATGGTGAGCATTTTTTCATATATCTGTAGGCCATATGCCTATCTTCTTTGGTGAAATTTCTCTTCAAGTCCTTTGCCCTCCCTGCAATGGGATCACTTGGGATTTTTTTTGTTGTTGTTAATGCATTTGAGTTCTCTATGCATTCTGGTTATTAAACTTTTGTTGGAGACATAGCCTGCAAATATTTTCTCCCACTCTGAGGGCACTCTGCATGCTTTACTTACTGTGCTCTTGGCTGTGCAGAAGCTCTTTAGTTTGATCAGGTCCCAATAGTGTATTTTTGATGTTGCTTCAATTGCCTGCGGGGTAGGTCTCAAAAAAATTCGCCCAGGCCAATTTCTTCAAGTGTTTTCCCTACACTTTCTTCTAGTATTTTCCCTACACTTTCCTCTAGTATTTTTATGGTTTCATGTCTTAAGTTTAAGTCCTTAATCCAGTGAGAATCTATCTTAGTTAATGGTGAAAGGTGTGGATCCAGTGTCAGCCTTCTACAGGTCGCCAGCCAGTATGTCCAGCACCATTTGTTAAATAGCGAATCTTTTCCCCACTCAATGATTTTAATTGGTTTGTCAAAGATGAGGTAACGGTAGGTAGCTGGATTCATCTGTTGGCTTTCTATTCTGTTCCATACATCTACCTCTCTGTTTGGGGGCCAATACCATGCTGTTTTAAGCACTATCGACTTATAGTACAGTCTGAGGTCTGGTAGTGTGAGTCCTCCTGCTTTGTTTATTTTCCTGAGTAATGTCTTGGCTATTCGAGGTTTTTTGTGATTCCATGTAAAGCGAAATATTATTTTCTCAAGATCTTTAAAGTATGACAGTGGAGCTTTAATGGGGATTGAGTTAACATTGTATATTGCTTTTGGTAATATGGACATTTTAACAATGCTGATTCTTCCCAGCCATGAGCATGGTATATTTTTCCATTTGTTAACATTTTTAGCTATTTCTTTCCTTAGAATTTCATAGTTCTCTTTATATAGATCTTTCACACCCTTTGTTAAGTATACTCCCAAACATTTCATCTTCTTTGGCACTACTTTAAACAAGATACAGTCCTTGACAGTTTTCCTTGGCTGCTGTTGGTATATATAAAGGCTACAGATTTATGAGTGTTGATTTTGTATCCTGATACGCCACTGTATTGCTTGATCACTTCTAGGAGTTTTTTAGTTGAATCCCTGGTGTTTTCCAGATATACAATCATATCATCTGCGAAAAGTGAAAGCTTACTCTCTTCTGTTCCTATATGGATACCCTTAATCACCTTTTCTTCCCTAATTGCAGTAGCTAGAACTTCCATTACAATGCTAAATAGCAATGGGGACAATGGGCAACCTTGTCTGGTTCCTGGTCTGAGTGAGAATGATTTTAATTCAACTCCATTGATTACAATATTGTCTGTGGGTTTGCTGTAGATGACCTCTATCGGCTTAAGAAATGTTTCTTCTATACCAATTTTCTTACGTGTTCTGATCATGAAGGGATGCTGGGTATTATTAAAAGCTTTTTCTGCATCAATTGAGAGAATCATATAGTCTTTGTTTTTTGATTTGTTTATGTGATGAATTACATGTATAGATTTACGTATCTTGAACCATCCTTGAGATCCTGGGATAAAACCCACTTGGTCGTGGTGTATAACTTTTTTGATTTGTTGCTGGATTCTGTTGGTTAGGATCTTGTTGAATATTTTTGCATCAATATTCATTAGTGATATTGGTCTATAATTTTCTTTTCTTGTTGG
>NW_003852713.1:300012-325546 GCF_000181295.1 Otolemur garnettii
ATTTACGAGATTAGAGATTTTACTCTTTTTTGCTTGGTTAAGTTGGCTAGAGGTTTATCTATTTTATTAACCTTTTCACAAAAGCAACTTTTTGATTTATTGATCTGTTCTATAATGCTTTTTGTTTGCTATTTCATTTAATTCTGCTCCAATTTTGGTTATTTCCTTTCTTCTGCTGGATTTTGGATTGTACTGTTCTTCCATTTCCAGTTTCTTGAGATATCCCATTAAGTTGTTAACTTCCACTCTTTCTATTCTCTTGAGGAAGGCTTGCAGAGCTTTAAATTTCCCTCTTAAGACTGGCTTTGCAGTATTCCAGGGGTTCTGACAATTTGTCTATTCATTGTCATTTTGTTCTAAAAATTTGATAATTTCCTTCTTGATCTCATCTCTGACCCTTCTGTCATTCAGCATAAGGTTATTTAGCTTCCATGTTTTTGTATGAGACTGCAGATTCCTGTTGTTACTGAGTTCAACTTTTATTCCATTGTGGTCTGAGAAGATGCATGGATTAATTTCGATTCTTTTAAATTTACTTAAGTTAGAATTATGGCCTAAGATGGGATTGATTTTGGAGTATGTTCCATGGACTGAAGCGTAAAATGTGTATTCAGATTTGTTTGGATGAAATGTTCTGTAGATGTCTCTTAGGTCCAAAAGATGAATAGTTAAATTTAAATCTAAAATTTCCTTGCTGAGCTTCTTACTGCAGGATCAATCTGACACTGACAAAGGAGTGTTAAAATCGCCAACTATGATAGATCTGGGAGAGATCAAGTTGCTCATGCCTGTTAGAGTATCTCTTGTAAATTAAAGTGCATTCTGGTTGGGTGCATAGATAATGATAATTGAAATCTCATCATCTTGGGTATTACCCTTGACAAATAAAAAATGGCCATCCTTATCTTTGCTTATTTTTGTTGGTTTAAACCCTAACGTATCTGTGAATAAAATTTGCAACACCTGCTTATTTCTGGTTTCCATTTGCCTGGAATATGGGTCACCATCCCTTCACCTTCACCCTGAATCTGTTTTTATCTTTTAAGTAATATGTGATTCTTGGATACAACAGATATCTGGTCTGAGTTTCTGTATTCAATCAGCCAATCTGTGCCTCTTTAAAAGGCAGTTTAGGCCATTCACATTGATTGAAATTATTGAAAGACCTGGTGAGATATTGGTCCTCAAATTGCTTGAAAGTCCAGTAGACATTTTTTTAATCCTTTTGCCACTGTGGAAGATGGAATTTGATCAGAAGTTTTTGGGTGAGTTTACTTTTTTTGGGGGATTGTAATGGTCATCATGGAGGATAGGTTTGAGAATTTCCTGCAGAGCTGGTTTAGTTTTGGCATATTTCTTCAACATGTGGATGTCATTAAAGTATTTAATTTCTCCATCAGAGATGAAACTCAGTTTAGCTGGATATAGGATCCTGGGTTGGAAGTTGTTTTGTTTTAGGAGATTAAAAGTTGCTGACCATCCTCTTCTGGCCTGAACGATTTCAAAGGGAAGATCTGCAGTCATTCTCATACTCTTTCCTTTGTAGGTTATGGTTTTCATGTGTCTAACTACTTTCAGAATTTTCTCTTTCATATTAACTTTAGTGAAGTTAATTATGATGTGCCTGAGGGATGTCTTGTTCAGGTTGAGTCATGCTGAGGTTCTGAAACTATCTGCTATCTGAATTTCAGAATCTCATGGCATGTCTGGAAAATTCTCTTTCAAAATTTCATGAAGAAGAGCCTTTGTGTTTTGTCAGGCAGCTTCGTCGCTTTCAGGGATTCCTATAAGGCAAATATTAGTTTTCTTCGAATTATCCCAAACCTCTCTGAGAGAGAGATCCATTCTTGCTTTCCATTTCTTTTCATCCTTGAACTCTCGGTCTTGTTGAAAAGCTTTGTCTTCAGTGTCAGAGATCCTTTCTTCAGTCTATTCCACTCTGTTAGAAAGTGATTCCACCATGTTTTTCAAATCTTTGAGGGCTACAAACTCTTAACTCAATGTTTCAAAATCTTAGATCATTTTATCTTTGAAATTGTTGAATTCTTGAGTCATCTTTTGAATAATTTCTTGGAACAGCTTTTGAATAATTTCTTGAGACATTTTTGAATATTTTTTGAAGTTCTAGCTCTTTCTTTTCTTCCATTCTAATAATCTTATTTACTATCCACATTCTGAACTCGATTTCTGTCATCTCAGACATCTCTTTATGGGTTGGATCTTCAGATGCCTGTCCACATCGTTCCTTTGGGGAGGGGGGTTGATCTACTGTGTTTATTTCTACTACTGAAGTTTTTCGGCTGACTCTGCCCCATGCTGGATTTACTCTGCTTGGCTAAGTGAGCAGGTAAGAGGAAGTTGGGTTGGGGGCTCCAGGAGTAGTATTTTACTAGCCTTTTTGGGCAAAGGCTGGGACTGGTGTCTGTATCTTTTTCCCCTAGAGCTTTGCCAAGGATGTGTATAATGCTGTGGTCTGAGAGCCTGGGGGCCTGCGTGTCTCTATCTTGTTTTTGGCTGGTATCTGTTCTACCTTAGAAAATCAATTACTCTGGGTTAAGATCTTGGCTGTAGAGAAATATCAGCAATTAAGTCATCCCTCCCCTCGATGGCAATTGTTGGGAAAGGAAAACCACACCTTCCCTCAGCCACACCCCCAGGGTATCACTTTAGATAGTTCTCAGGTGATTGGCCCAGTTCAAACGATCTAAGTCAAGTGTCCCAGTCAACACAAGTCTCAAGTGGGGGAGTTCAAGAGGTCTCTGGTATCTGTACAGCAGAGAACTTCTGGCAGCAATGGTATGACTCACTCTGGTGTTCTGTGGGGTCAGAAGGACCTACCCAGCAAGTAAAATATCCTAGGAAGGTTGATGCCTCATGCCCCACCTTGTACCTTCATATCACCCAGTCATTGGAGACCCCAGAGGGCTGTGACCTAGTTGCCCAATATGCGAATGTGACAGGGCATTGTGTCTGCCAGAATCAAAGTAGAGCCAATGTCAGCTCCACTCAGTCACTGCTCTTTGATCCCTGCCAGCAAAGGGAGCTGAGGCTTGACTGTCTTAGGCACTCAGTGACAGCTGGAGAATGTGCCATCTGAAGACAATTTAGGCCTGAAAAAATCCAGAGAGCATCAGAGATTCTCCCTCAACCCCCAGTTAATTTGCCCAAATCAAGAGATCCAAACCTATTGACCTGATCAGTACCCACTCTCTGGTTGGAAGGATCACAAGGTCTCCAGCAACTAGATAATAGGAGTCTACTGGTGGTACAAGTGTGGCTTGCTCTAACATTCTGAGGAGTCAGAAAGGCCCATTCAGTAGACGATTTGGAGTAAGGAGGCTGATGTCTGTTTCCCCTCCTTACTCGCCCTTCACCGCCAGACTCTGGTAACCTCAGACTCTGTTAACTGCACTACCAGTTTCTGTTAACCCAGACTCTGTAACCCAGTCCTGTCCAACAGGCAAGTGAGTCGGAGTTGTGTGCCTACCAGAGTCCAGGTAAAGTCAATGAGTCCATCAGGGTTTTGTGCCTGCCAGACTCCAAGTAATGTCAATGCCTTCTCCACTCAGTGACCACTCTTTGTTGCCAGCCAGCAGAGACAGTTGAAGCCTATCTGCCGCAGGCACTCAATGGTATCTGAAGAATAGTCTGCTTGTGCTCAATCTAAACCTGGAATTTGTTTTCTTGAAGTCATGGTTTGCCTCAGTGGGGAAGACGTGCATTTATCTATCTCTGTTCTCTGCTTGGCTCCCCACCTTCAGCTTCGTTGTGTTCTTCTGGCAGTTGTCTCTCCCCCTGAACTGAAGTTTATGTTAAAGCTAACTCCAGTCAGCTCTCATCTCATGTTCCTCCAAATTATTATTGGATGTGAAAATTGTAGTTAGGGAATATAGCCAACTTGAGGATTTAGTAAAGTACAAAACACATTGAAATGAAGTGGACAAATAAACAGACGTAAATGCTATCAGACACACAAGCACACTGATGCCCAGACACTCAGAAACAAGTAAACAAACAGACAAGAAAGAAAACAAAACAAAAGACAAACCAACCAACAAACAGACAAAAAAAAAAAGGTAGTAGTAATAAAAGATAACCACAAATATGTTTGTCATAAAATGGTAGAGAAAACAAATATTAGAACAAACAAAGAAGAAAGAAAATGAAAATAAAAAAATAATTTAAAAAAAAGAAGGCACCACTAAGAAAAATACTGTTCTTTTGAATATATACAAACAAACCCCTTTATAAATGCTGTGGGGTTCCAGTTTAAAGGAAATATAATTATGTTGCAATATACTTTCTAGACAGCAGGTGGTGCTGTGAGTGGTCCCCACACTAAAACCTAAAAGAAAGTAAAAAAAGAGAATCTTTGCTGGCAGGTTGCATAGATTCTCCCTAGAACAGTTCCTGCAAAGTGTTGGGCATCTTGGATTAGCTTCAGATGCCGGATGGCTCGCTACAGGTCAGAATGAGCTCTCCGTGCTTCTGAGAGAGGTGATATGGGGATGCCATTTTTGGAGTTTTACATTACATCTGGTTCCTGGCTGGCCGCCCACCCCTATCTGTCCTCCAAACTCAGCACACGAGTCCACACTTTGCCAGATTTTCCACTCAACTCCTAATTTCCCCTTGAACAGAAAATTGTTGTGGTCCAAGGGAAAAGAGCTGGGTGCTTTTTGTGTGCTCCACGATCAGTATATTTTTGATGGCAGAAGGGCTGGTTACTTTTAGTTCCCACCGCCGTGATGAGCACAAAAGATTTTTCAGTATTTGTAGGAAGGGTACCTATTCTACCTGTAGGTCGCTGCATCAGTGTATTTCCACACAGACTTCCAAAATTATACGATGGGTCGGTTCCTAAGCGAGTCCCTTCCCCTCAAGTTTCTGTCTGAATGCCTGGATCCCTGATTCCCCAAACAGGGTCCAAATGGCTCTCCTTTCTGGCTGCCAAATTCCGCTCACACTGCCTGACTACACTCTCTGCAAAACACCCAAACTCCCCATGAATTGGGCACAGAAGTCGTTCTTGGGGGAGGGATTGATTCTGCCTCTCAGGGCACTAGCCGTAGCCCTGGCACCTCTGGTTGCAGCTGCTGCAGGTTGCAGCTGGTGCCATTTCAGCTGCTGCCCTGAATTTTTTCTGGCAGACACCGTAGTTCTGGGCTACACTTCCAATCCAGCAATTCACCTCCTTGTTGCATGCCCTGCACTGCTTGTCAGTGCCAGGTCTCCATGCGGGAAAGATTCAGCCCCCTCACTCTCACCTGAAACCACCAGGAGAGTTGAGTCAGGGACGCATCCTCTCCGCCATCTTGCTCTGCCCCACCAGCCTCTATCTTATACAGCGGAGTCAGCATGTGTGTTTTGCATCTGCTAATCCTAGAGCGCCCCCAGCGTCTAGTCAATTTATTGTATCATGTATCTTTTTTCTTTTTTCCTATCTTTTAGAGCACCAAGTAGTGTACAGACAATATATTGCAACATTATATATATTTTTTAATTTTTCCTCAGCTTATTTTTCTATTTTTGTTTTGTTGGATTTTATTTTATCATTTTTATTTTCTTCAATAGCAAGGGCTCCATTTTTACTACAGTGTTTCTGCCATTTTTTTCATTCTTTATTTTCTATTTCTCTCCTCTTTTGTTTCTTTTTGTAAATATTTTATTAATTTTGTCATCTTTTCCTCATAAATTTCTCAGACAACTAAGATATCTTTTTTACATATTATATATTTTTAATTTTAATTTTCTTTATCGAATTTATTTATTTTTTACTTTTTTGATAATTTTTATTCTATATTATTCTGTATTGTATTTATGGGACAGTGCCTCATTCTCAGGCCTATTTTGGGGTACCATGGCATTGACATGGCTCAAAAAGGCATTGAGCTCCAGGTCTAGGTGGCCCCTCTAGCTTTGGCCATTGGATGGACAGTGTTCATAGGTTCCCACTATGAGATACTGATGATTTTCTTTTACATTAGGCCAAGTTTGGGGCCTTGCTTTGCTCAGGCTGGGAAAGTACTTCTGACTTTCGAGGGATCCAAAAGCCTCTATCCCCCATAGTCCTAGAATTGTGGATATGGGTCAAAGCACCTGGCTGAAAACACTATTCCTCCTGTCTTTCTCTTTCTGTCCTTCTTCTCTCCTTTTTCCCCAATTTTTTTCCTTTCTTCCCTTTTTCTATTTATCTTTGTTTTCACTTTTCACTCTTTACTTTTACTTTTGGCCCTGTACATAAAGACCAATCCAGAACCTAAGTGCAAGACAAGGAAATTCAAAGAGTAGGAAGAGGGAAAAGTAGGAGAAGGGAGTTAACAAGGAAAAAAAAAAAACACATCAAAAGAAAAACTAGAAAATTCCAGCAACATGAAAAAAGAGAATAAATCAATTCCCTCCAAAGGATCAAGAGGTAGCTACTGCAGAGTATCCTACCTATAAACAAGTTACAGATATGACATAAAGAGAATTTAAAGTATAGATGGCATAAAGAATGAAAGAATTGAAGGCAAAATGAAAAATAACAAAAAGAAAATCCAAAAATCAACCCACAAAATGAATTAAAAACATGATGAAATTAGAAAGGATAGATTGTAGCTTAAGGAATTGAAGAAGACAATTAGAAAATTTAAAAATGGTATAGAAAATATCAATAACAGGTAATACCATGGAGAAGAAAGAATATCAGACCTAGATGATAAGGCTCTTGAGCTAACTAAGGCATTTAGATAGGCAGAAAAGTAGACAGGAAAAGCAGAGAAGTAACTCAGGGAATTATGGGACTTCATGAAGTACTCAGACATACAAATTATACTTATCCCTGAAGGGGAGGAAGAATTAATCAAAGGAATGGAAGCCCTGCTGGAGGATATCATAACTGAAAATTTCCAAAGCTTCATCAATGATGCAAACACACACCTTTTACAGGGATATTGCACCACAGTTCATCTCAACACACAGCATCTTCAAGACACATTGAAATGAAACTGTTCAAAGTCAAAATGAAGGATAAAATAGTTCAGGAAGACAGAATTAAGAACCAATTGGTCTACAGAAACATATCCAATAGGGTTACAACAAACTATCAGCTGAAACTTTACAAGCCAGAATACCTTTAATGTTCTTCAAACATTTTTTGCCCAAGATTATTCAGGTAAACTTAGCTTCACATTCAATAGAGAAACCAAATCTTTTACTGACTTGGAAACATTGACAACATTCACCACAAGATTAGCTCTGCAGGAAATACTCAGACCTGTTTTCCACACTGACCATGACAATGGACCACAAGCAAAGTAAATACCCAGAATCCAATATCCATACCGTACACAATGGCACAAAGAATAAAACTAAGCAATGAACTATTATACAATAAGATGAACAGAACTCTGCAACACTTATCGGTTCTCTCAATAAATGTAAATGGCTTGAATTTCAGACTAAACAGGCATAGAATGTCCAATTGGATTTAAAAAGCACAAGTCATGTATATGCTGTCTCCAGGGAATACACCTAACCTTGAACACACACACACACACACACACACACGCACACATACAAAAAGACTCGGAGTGAAGGGTAAGAGCAGGAAAGCAAATATTTCAGGCAAATAGAAATCAAAAGAAAGGTAGGGCTGTAAACTTATTTTCAGATACAAGTGGATTGAAACAAATGTAAACAACTAATGTTGAGAAAGACAAAGATGGCCACTTCATAATGGCCAAGGGAACAATACAACAAGAGGGCATTTCAATTCTAAATATTTATGAGCCCAACTGATGCACTTCCAGATTTATGAAACAGACCTAAATTTATCAGAATAATATGCTATGCTACAACACCATAATAGCTGGGAACTTTAATACCCCTATGACAGAACTGGACAGATCCTCTACACAAAAAATTAACAAAAAAATGGGACTTAAATTCAACCCTAGAACAGTTGAGATTAAAAGGTATATACACAGGTTTTGATAGTTTATGCTTCATTACCATTTTGTTCAAGAAATATAATCTTAGTCCAGGTGTGGTTGCTCACACCTGTAATCCTAGCACTCTGGAAGGCCGAGGCAGGTGGATTGTTGGAACTCACAGGCTTGAGACCAGCCTGAGCCAGAGCAATATCTTGTCTCTAACAATAGCCAGGCATTGTGGCAGGTGCCTATAGTCCCCAATACTTTGGAATCTAATGCAAAAGAATTGTGTGAGTCCAAGAGTTTAAGGTTGCTGTGAGCTATGATGCCATGGCATTCTACCAAGGACAACAAAGTGAGACTCTGTCTCAAAAAAAAAAAAAAAAAAAGAAAGAAAAGAAAAGAAATATCATCTTGTCTTTGACCCAGCTGTCATTCAGCATAAGGCTATTTTCCATTACTCAATTACTTTTGGGGGGTATGAAGATTTCTGTTACTATTAAGTTTAATTTTTATTCTGTGATGCTCCTAGAAGGTATAAGAAAAATTTCTATTCTTTTAAATTTATTCAGGTTAGACTTGTGTTTTATGATATGATCAATTTTGGAGGATGCTCCGTGGGCTGATGAGTAGAATGTGTATTTAGTTTTGTTAGGATGAAATTTTCTGTATATGCTTAAGTCCACTTGTTCTATGGCCATGTTTAAGTTTGTTTGTTTGTTTAGTTTATGCTTGGAGGATCCATCCAGTATTATAAAAGTGGTGTTAAAATCTCCAGCTATTATACTGAAGGAAGATATCATATTATTCAGATCATTTACGATTTTTTATACATCAAGGAATGTTCAGTTAGGGTGCACAAATGTTAATTATTAAAATCTTTTCATGTTGTGTGCTTCCCTGACAAGTAAGTAGTGTCTATCCTTGTCATCCCTTATTTTTGTTTGTTTAAATACAGGTGTATCTGGAAATAGATTGCAACCCCTCCTTTCTGATTTCCATTTGCCTGGATTAGTTGTTGCCCATTCCTTCACTCTGAGTCTTGTTTTATCCTTTGAGGTTGGGTGTGTTTCGTTCAGAAACAGATATCAGGCCTGAGGTTTTGTTGCCAGTCAGTCATCCCTTGCCTCCTTGGAAGGAAATTCAAGACATTCACAATAACTGGGAGAATCAAGAAATATGATGAAGTTTTTGTCATCTTGTTTTTCAGAGGTTCAGATCTTACTTTTATCCCTCATGACATTGTAAAAGCTAGACTTTGTTTGATAAGTTCTATGTATTTACTTTGGTGAGGGACTATTGTGCTGGTCACTATGAATAATGAGACTGAGTACTACCAGTAGAGCTGGTCTAGCTATGGCAAATTTTCTCAGCATTTTCCAGGATCCTGGACTGATTTTTGTTCTGTTTAAGAAGGTTAAAGGTTATTGACCCTATTCTTCTGACTTGAAAAGTTTCAGCTTAAAGATTTGAAGTCATCCTGATATTTTTCCCTTGTAGGTAAGACTTTTCTTATGTTGGCATGCATTGAAAATTTTCTCCTTTATATTAACTTTGGCACTGATTTTCTGTGTCTCTCACAATGCTTAGGAAATTATCCAATATAATGTCCTGAAGTAGAGCATCAGTGCCATTAGGACCATCCTTTTCTCCTTCAATAATCTCTATAATTGGGATGTTTCATCTTTTGGAATTATCCCATAACTCTCTCAGGGAATATTCTGGGGTTTTTTCCTCCATTTTTCTACCTGTTTGTTTGAATTAGTTCAAAAGTCTTCTCTTCAATTTCTGAAATTAATTCTTTTCTATGTTCTCCAGTATTACTGAGGCTCCCTACTATGTTCTAAAGCTCTTTGAGTGCCTTTTTCAATTTCTTAAGCTCTGCTATACCTTTACTCAATATGTCCATATCCTTGGTGATTTGTCTTTGAATTCAATAATTTCTTAAGGAAACTTTGGGACAATTTCTTGGATATCTATTTCAATATTCTCATTTTCAGTCATCTTATTTACCATCAATATTTTAAATTCAATTTCTGACATTTCAGCAATTAATCTGTGAATGATATTTTCTGTGCTAGCTCCCTTTTAATCATTTTGGGGATGTGATCTGCTCTGACTTTCCATGTTGCCAGAATTCTGGTGGCACCACCCCATGAATATTTCCAGTGTTTTAGAATATATTAAGTATAATATTTTTTGAACTATTGGAGCCAGTTTTTTATTTTTTAATAAATTTTTAATTAAAACAATAAACATGAATATTTATGGGGTATGATATGATGATTTTATATGCAATGTGGAATTTTTAAATCAAACTGATTAACATTGTCATCACCTCATTTATTTGTTTGCTGTAGTAAGACATTTAAAATTTACTCTTAGGAGGAGTTGGAGGAAGATGGCAGACTAGAGACAGCTTCTCTACAACCAAGTGTGGTAAGATAGGGGAAAGAAGACCCCAGGCACCTAAGGATTGTGGGCTTTGCCCAAAAACATCCCTTCAAGGGCACAGGGAGGCAGTGGCAGATTTCAGGACCCCAAGAGGAATATTAAAGCAGTAGAGAAGCGGTAAATGCTTGTGATCAGTAAGAGGCCAGCTGGCTCCTGTGGCTGTGGTGGCAGAAGCTACAGCGGTGGCAAGAATTTTCAGATAGGGAAGGCCTTCTCTGTGGGTTTTTTTTTTTCTTTTTTCCTTTTGGACTTGAGCACTTGGTTTAGTTACCTTGGGAGACCTTGGGTAAGTAAGAAAATGATTTTAACAGCACACAGAGGGCAGGGACTGAGCCACTGGGGCAGATCAGAGCTTTCATTGTTTGGCTGCACACTAGGCACAGCCTTTGTGAGAGCGTCACCTTGCAGGCTCAGCCCTCAGGGTCCTAGAGTGAGGCAATTCTGGCATGTCACATAAGAGAGCAGCCACTTCTGAAAGATCCAAATGCATGCTTTCCTGGAAAAGCCACTGTTTAGTCAAGGGATATGGCTAGGAAAGGTTAAGGCATGTCGATTAAGTGGACTGAGGAGAAATCCATGCTCCCAACCCAGTGGGGTTTGAGGGCAAAGAATTCAGCAGAGGCTTCCAGTCTCCAACTTATACAGCTGTACCAGTATTGTGATTAGCATCTCATACACGAGAAGACCACCTGTTTCACAGGCAATATAAGAGTTTGAGGTTGCTGTGACCTGTGATGCCACAGCACCCTACTGAGGGTGACATAGTGAGACTCTGTCTCACACACACACAAAAAATGTCCATACTACCCAAATTAATATACAGATTTAATGCAATCCTCATCAAAGCACCAACATCATACTTTGGAGAACTTGAAAAAAATTATACTTTGTTTTATACAAAACTAGAAAAAAATCT
Source organism: Otolemur garnettii (assembly GCF_000181295.1). NCBI lineage: Eukaryota > Metazoa > Chordata > Mammalia > Primates > Galagidae > Otolemur > Otolemur garnettii. The sequence continues at coordinate 311,299 of NW_003852713.1, forward strand.
GAATATCCAATACAATTTTAAGAAATAAAACCAAATCTAAAGACATCACATTACCAGACATCAGGTTAGGCTACAAGTCTATACTGATCAATACAGCATGGTACTGGCAAAAATAATAGATATATAGATGAATGGAATAGAATGGAGAACCTAGAGATAAACTCAGCCATGCATCACTATTTGACATTTAATAAACCAAACAAATGCATTCACTGGAGAAAAGAATACCTATTTAGTAAATGATGCTAGAAGAACTGGTCACCCACTTGTAGAAGACAGAAATTGGAGCCACACCACTTACCAATGATAAGAATTCACTCTCAGGATGGCGCCTGTGGCTTAGTGGGTAGGTCGCCAGCCCCATATACTGAGGTTGGTGGGTTCAAACCCGGCCCCAGCTGAACTGCAACAACAAAAACAATACCCAGGCCTTGTGGTGGGCACCTGTGGTCCCAGCTACTCAGGAGGCTGAGGCAAGAGAATCACCTAAACCCAGGAGTTGGAAGTTACTGTGAGCAGTGTGATGCCATGACACTTTACTGAGGGTGATAAAGTGAGACTCTGTCTCTACAAAAAAAAAAAAAAATATATATATATATATATATATCTATATATATATTTCACTCTCATCAGATGAAAGATTTAAATTTAAGACATGAAAAAATAAAAATTATAGAAGAAAATGTGGGGAAAATGTTTGATGAAGTAGTCCTGGGAAAAGATTTTATGAAGAAGACCCTGTTGGCAATTGCAGCAACAACAAAAATAAATAAATGGAACGTGATCAAGCTAAAAAGCTTTTGCACAGCTAAGGGCATAACATCTAAAGAAAACAGACAACCTTTGGAATGGGAGAAGATATTGCATGCTACAAATCTGACAAAGGGTTGATAACTAGAATCTATAGTGAACTCGAATTAATCAACTCCATTTATAAGTGGACAAGAGACTTGAACAGAAACTTTAATGAAGATAGACAAATGGCTAACAAACAAATGAAAAAATGGTTATTGCCCCTAATCATCTGAGAAATGCCAATCGAAACCATAAAATCTCCAAACTGCAGATGCTGGCATGGAAGTGTACAGAAGGGAACACTTCTGCACTGTGGTGGGATTGCAAACTAATACAATCTCTGAAAAGAAGTATGGAGAATTCTCAAGGAACTAAAAGTGGTCCTTCCGTTTGATCCAACAGTCCAATTAGCAAATATCTACCCAAAAGAACAAAAATCATTTCACCATAAGACCATTTTCACTAGAATGTTTATTTCAGATCAATTCACAATTTTCAAGATGTGGAAGCAACCAAAGTCCACCAACCCATGAATGGACTAACAAACTGTGGTATATGTATAGCATGGAGTTCTATTCAGCCATAAGAAATGATACAGACTTTACATCTTTTGTGTTTTCCTGGATGGAGTTGAAATACAGTCTTCTTATTAAAGTATCACAATATTGGAAAAAGATGTATCCACTTTACTCAATACTAATATGAAACCAATGCCCACATGAGAGAAAACCACAATATATTCTGGTGAGGGGAAGTGAAGAGGAGAGAAACGGGAAAGGAGAGGAGGGAGTGTCATTAGTGGGTTCTCACCTAATGTGCACAGTGTGAGGGTATTCAGCACACCCTCTGAGTGAAGGATCAACTACACTTTATTTTAGAAACAAAAACAACATAACCTAAACATTTGTACCTTCATATTAATCTGAAATTTTAAAAAATTAAAAATAATGTCCCCAAATTACAGCATATTTTAAATTCTCACATTAAACAAGGTGACACTTTAACAAACACACACACAATACAATTGTATTCAAAAGAAACTAAAAATATTATTACATGAATAAAAAATTTTGTAGTGTGCTATAGGAGGTATAATCTAGTCATGGGCTCCACATTTGCATTTGTATGAAATTTTCTCTCAGTGTTTTCATTTGGTGATAAAGACAGAAGTTTAAATATGATGGCCTTTGGGAATGTAAAACCTTGACCCATCTGTCATAGAACATGATTAAAAAAACCTCTTCTGAGGCTTATCTTAGGAATGGAGTACCATTAAACACAGATGATCAGTGGCTAGTTATCACAGTTTCTCCTGCAAAAGAGGTCATTATTCTAAGTATTCTGTGAATATAGAGAAATTATTAAAATTGAATGGTTCTAACCTCAAGGTATTAGTAACTACAAATGGGCTATTGCTAAATCTACCAGCCTTATTTCCCTCATACTTAAAATAACCTCAATGAATTAAAAATAAAAGAAGATGATACTTAGCTATCATGAGTGTAGAGTTCAGGGACATTTAGATGTATGTAGACCAGCATTCCTGCTGACCTACAGATTCCCCTTAGTATCCTCCCTCTTTTCCTCATCTTTTCCCTTCTCTACCTCCACCCAGTTCAAAACTGGTGAAAAGCCAAGACTGACTGAACATAGGGCAGCAGTAGCGATTAAGCACATACACAATCTGCTTTTTACTTAACTGTAAAACAGGGAAAATAACCTAGTCCCTATTCAGGGAAAAATATTGTAGTGAGGTGTAAATGAGGTAATACATATAGAGTGTTCATATGGTAGCCATTACTATTTGCTGCTCCCATAAAATGGAGATTTTTGTTTTGAAATAAATGAAAGCAGTCCTTGATCTAAAGATCAATAAAAAGTATCTCCTACAGATCAGTGAATTGTTTATTTCTGACACTTGCCAAGCAATAACAGACTAGCAGGATACTTGTTCTCATTTCCTAAAAAGAAAAACCCAGAACATTAGTTCTCCAAGTATAGCAATATTTCCCAGAAGAACAGAATCAGTATCACCTGATAACTTGTTAGGAATATAAATTCTTGAGCTCCATCCGGTCCTACTGGATCAGAAACTCTGTGGGTGGGACTCTGTAATCTGTGTTTTAACAAGACTTTCAAATCATGCTAATGTATGCTAAAGTGTGAGTTTTAACAGTTTGGTTTTGTATGTCCCTGCCTCTCTCCACATGGGCATGTGATGTTAAGTGCTGTCACAGAAGTTTAATTCTGTGCAAGGCACTTCCTTTTTATGAAAAAGGTACCAAATATATAAGCCCTCTATTTTGTCAAACTTGTTCATGTTTCTCTCACAAATGTATAGTATACAATACTCAGACGTTTCTGTCCTATGTTTTGTCACAATTTATATAATTATCTAAATATAGAATATGACATTTTGAGATTCAATTTTTAATATGTAATATGTATTTTTGGTGAAACAATTCAAGTTAAATAATACTTTCTTATATGCACGTAAGCATAATAAACCAACTATTATGGGGGCGGGGGGAAACTTGTGCCTTTCTGGTGCTCTGAAATGGAAAACTAATACTCGCTGGAATTGTCATGACTAGTTCTACAGCAAATTCTAAATGCAAAAACAAAGCAACTGGCCTTTTTGGTCACTATGTAAAAATTCCCCCACCTTTATTTCTATTTGGGTCAAGACTAGAGAAACTCTTTCTGTTCTCATTCCAGCACGATGTGGTCAAAGGCAGTTATGAACATGCAAAAAAGATTGTCTTTTGGCAAAACTTGTGTATGTTTAAAATAGTTCCTTATCCAGACTTCTAGGGCCTATATGTGAGGATCCTGAGGGTATGTCCTATGTTCTTTGGATTCAGATACAATCAGGAAAACTGAAAGTTGTGATATGCTACATTATCTTGACAAAATTACTTAATTTCTCTCTCCTTCAAGCTCCTCCTATGTAAAATGAGGATAATGGCACTTATAGGATTGTTTCAGGAATTATATTTCTTACTCCATATAAAGTACCTAGAGCAATGACTGGTATTTAACAAGCACCCCCATTCATGTTTATTATTGTTACAGAAATGTAGACTAACTTTAACCCCAAACTCTTTCCCTGCTTATAATCAATGAATAAAAAATTACTACAATCTGGACTACCTCCACCACTATGATGCTTTGCCCATCCCAGCACATTCAGGTGCTTTGTACATCAGAGAAGTCAAAGATGAAAACTTCATTACAAAAAGCAAACTAAGATATTATTTAGTTAGCCAGTCAGTGAAGTTAGCAAATATTTACTGAGAAAGTACTCTCTTTCCTCATACAAACTGGATTTAATTTTGATTAACGTATATTATTAAATATCAATTTTTAATCCAACATGTCAAAAAAAAAAAAAAAAGAAAGTACTCTCTTTCAATCACTAGATTACATCTGCAAGTAAAGTTGACCTGGGTTCCGTTTTCACAGAAAAAGACCTAGTGGGAAAGGTAGGCATAGAACAAATAATCACAAAAATTCATAGCGTACCTAATGACAAGTTATGGTTACTGCTACTAAGGAAAACTTTTCTGACAAATATGTAAAGTGGGAGGAACGGTCAGCCAAAATTTGTATACTTTCTTGTAAGGCATTCTCCTGAGCTGGTGGCAAATCCTGGTTGGGGAGATGGTGCAAGGGAGAAAGGCATAAGCCATTTCTGAAGACCTTTCTTGTAAGTCACACTAACAGATTATAGTTCTTATCTTCAGTGCAATGAGACATCTTAGAGAAATTTCAGATTTTGGAATGGTCAATCCCACAAGCAGTGCATGAGGGTAAAAGTTGTCAGGAGACTAATTAGAAGATCATTTTGATAGTCTAGGTAAGAAATGATATGGCAAGTCCTGTTATTAATGCTGCATATATTAGATATATACTCTTTGAGTGTACTTTCCTTAAGCTTATATGACCTGGCAAACAAAGGTTATGATAAGATGCTGCTTTACAATTAATCTTATATGTTTTATTATAACTACACAAATACAAATTTTTAGAAAAGGGAAAAGTATAATAAATGAATTACAAATTAACATAATCCATCAGGGGCCATGCCTGTGGCTCAAAGGAGTAGGGCACTGGCCCCATATGACAGAGGTGGCGGGTTAAAACCCAGTCCCAGGCCAAAAACTGCAAAAAAAAAAAGAAAAAAGAAAGAAAGAAAGAAAACATAATACTTCAGTTATCCACTACTGTAGTCTCATGCCCACTTCAAATATTTTTTCTAATTATAAAAGTAATGCACTACCTAGCTCAGTGCCCATAGCACAGTGGTTACTGCGTCAGCCACATACACGGAGGGCGGCAAGTGTGAACCCAGCCTGGGCCAGCTAAACAACAACAACTGCAACACAAAATAGCCAGGCATTGTGGTGGGCACCTGTAGTTCCAGGAACTTGGGAGGCTGAGGCAAGAGAATAGCTTAAGCCCAAGAGTTGGAGGTTGCTGCGATCTGTGATGCCACAGCACTCTACCCACAGCGACAAAGTGAGAATATTGTCTCAAAAAAAAAAAAAGTAATACATTACCATTATGAAATTTTCTTTGAAATAACATAAAATTTTCTTATAATTCTACTGCTCTCCTTTTTTAGTGCTAAATTGTGTTTGTTTCTGTGGCAAATATGGGTGGCATGTGTTTAGTAAAAAGGTAAATGATAGTGTAAATATGCTTCTGTATCCTGTTTTTATACTTAATATTGTTATATAAATACATATAATATTTTCTGCAGCCATTGAGAATTCTTTCAAAGCTTGCATTTACTTTATTGTATTTTGGGGGTTTTTTTTTGGACAGAGTCTCATTTTGTAACCCTCAGTAGAGTGCTATGGTGGCATAGCTCACAGCAACCTCAACTCTTGGGTTCAAGTGATCCTCTTGCCTCAGCCTCCCAAGTAGCTGGGACTATAGTCGTACAACATAATGCCTGGCTTTAGAGACAGGGTTTCTCTCTTTCTCAGGCTGCTCTTGAAATCTTGGGATAAAATGATACACTCACCTCAGCCTCCCAGAGTGCTGAGATTACAGGCATGAGCCACTGAGCCCAGCCCTAAAAAGCTTACATTGTAATGGCTATATAATGTCTATGTCTCAGTCTGTTCCTGCTACTATAACAAAACACTATAGACCTGGCAGTTTATAAATAATAGAAATTTATTTCTCACAATTCTGGAGAGAAATTGGCTGGAAGGTCCAAGATCAAGGTGCCAGGAAATTTGGTGTCTGATAAGGATTTGTTCTCTGCTTCCAAGATGGTACCTGTTGCTGTGTCCTCTCAATGGGATGGACACTGTCTTCAAATGGTGAAAGAGATGGAAAAGCGAAAAGGGCCAAATTTGTTCCTTCCCACCCTTTTATATGGGCATTAATCCCATGTATATGGGTGATTATGACCTAATCACCTCCTAAAAGGCCCCACCTCTTAATAGCATTGACTTGGAAGTTATGATTTCAGCATATGAATTTGAGGGAAACACATGTATTCAGACAATTGCGGTACTTCAATTATATGAATACACTATAACTTAGCCACCCAGTATCTTTTTAAAAATATATACCTCATCTCATTTACTTAATTATTGTGCTAAGACATTTATACTCTATACTAATAGATCTAACATGTACTGTTACATTATGCACCATAGGTGTGATCCCACCATTCACCCTCCCTCCATCTGACCCCCCACCCATCCTATCCTTCCTCCTCCCTCCTTCATCTTGGGCCATAGTTGTGATCTCTTCTTCACATGAAAGTGTGAGTGATTGTAAATTACTTTCATAAGAGTACTGAATATATTGGATATTTTTTCTTCCATTCTTGAGATACTTTACTAAGTACAATATGTTCCACCTCCATCCATGTAAATGTAAAAGAGGTAAGTGTCCATCATTTTTTTTTACCTTCTTTAATTCTTTTTTCTTTTTTCTTATTGAGTCATTTGTACATAGATCATGAATATATTTATGCCATTATGGGATTCAATGTGTTGATTATTTGTATAAATTGGAGTGTTTACATCCTACTAATCAACATAGCCTTCACCTCATTTACCCAATTACAGAGTTAAGACATTTGTGTTCTACACCTGATAGATCCAACTTGTACTTGCAATATGCTCCATAGGTGTGGTTCCTCTACTAACCATCCCACTATAGACCCACTCCCCTCCCTTACCCTCTTCCTTCCCCTTCCTTCCTTCATCCTAAGCTATAGTTGTGTTTCATTTTTCATATGCAAGTGTGAGTAATTATAAATTGGTTTCACAGTAATACTGAGTACATTGAATACTTTTTTCCATTCCTGAGATACATTACTAAGAAGAATATTTTCCAGCTTTATCCATGTAAACATAAAAGAGGTAAAGTCTCCATTTTTTTAATGATGCATAGTATTCCATTGTATACATATACCATAATTTATTGGACCCACATTCATGGGTTGATGGGCACTTCTCCTTCTTCCATGACTTGGCAATTATGACTTGAGCTACAATAAACAATATGGTGCAAATAAATTTATTGCCAAATGATTTTTGGTCTTCTGGATCTACATCTAGAAGAGGAATTGCAGGATCAAATGGCAGGGCTACATTTAGATCCCTGAGTGTTCTCTAAACTTCCTTCCAAAAGGAACATACTAGCTTGCATCCCACCAGCAGTGCAGAAATGTTCCCTTTTCTCCACATCCACACCAATAACTGTAATTTGGGGATTTTGTGATGTGGGCTACTCTTACTGGAGTTAGATGATATGTCAGAATGGTTTTGGTTTGCATTTATCTGATAATTAAAGATGATGAGCATTTTTTCATGTGTCTGTAGGTCATGCACATGTCTTCTTCAGTGAAGTTCTGTTCATGTCTCTTGCCCACAATGAAATGGGATCACTTGTTTTTTTCTTAGTGATAAGGTTGACTTACCTGTAGATTCTGGTTATTAGACCTTTGTTGGAAATATAACACGCAAAAATCCTCTCCCATTCTCACGGCTGTCTATTTGCTTTACTTACTGTGTTCTTGGCAGTGCTGAAGGTTTTTAATTTGATCTGATCCCATTAATGTATTTTTGATGTTGCTTCAATTTCCCAGGGTATCTTCCTAATAAACTATTCTTCAAGGCCAATTTTTTTCAAGTGTTTCCCCTGCACTCTCTCTTAGAAGTTTTATAGTTTCATGTCTTAAGTCTAAGTCCTTTAACCAGTGAGAGTCAATTTTTGTTAAAGGAGAAAGGTGTGGGTCTAGTTTCTGTCTTCTACAGGTCACCAGCCAATTCACCCAGCACCATTTGTTGAAAAGAGAATCTGTCCCACAATTCATATTTTTGGTAGGCTTATCAAATATCAAATGATGATAACTGTTTGGGTTCACCTCTGTTCCATACATCTATTTCTCTATTTTTGTGCCGGTGCCATGCTGTTTTGATCACTATCAATTTCTAGTATAGTCTGACATCTGGAAGCATGATTCCTCCTGATTTGTTATTATTTCTGAGTAATGTCTTGGTCATTTGAGGTTTTTTCTGTTTCCACATAAAACTAAGTACTAATTTGTCCAGGGCTTTAAAGTATGACAGAAGTGCTTTAATAGCGATTGAATTAAATCCATAGATTGCTTTAGGTAGTATACACGTTTTAACAATGTTGATTCTTCCCAGCCATGAGAAAGGTATATTTTTCCATTTGTTAATGTCTTCAGCTATTTATTTTCTCAAAGGTTCATAGTTCTCTTTATAGACATCTTTCACGTCCTTAGTTAGGTACATTCCCAGATATTTCATATTCTTTGGCACTATTGTAAAGGAAATAGAGTCCTTGATTGTTTTTCCCCCTTGACTATTGTTGGTATATATAAAGGCTAAAGATTTGTGAGTGTTAATTTTGTATCCTGAGACATTGCTGTATTTCTTGATCACTTCTATGACTTTTGTAGTTGATTCCCTGGGGTTTTCCAGATGTATAATCATATCATCAGTGAAGGGTGACAGTTTGATCTCTTCTGGTTCTATTTGGATCCCCTTGATTGCCTTCTCTTGCCTGATTGTGGTGGCTAAGACTTCCATTACAATGTTAAAAAGCAGTGGAGACAGTGGGAAACCTTGTCTGGCTCCTGATATGAGTGCAAATAATTTCAATTTTACTGCATTCAATATAATATTGGCTGTATGTTTGCTGTAGATAGCCTCTATCAGTTTAAGAAATGTGCCTTCTATACCTATTTTCTTAAATGTTCTGATCAAGAAAGGATGCTGGATATTATCAAAACCTTTTTCTACATCAATTGAGAGAATCATATAGTCTTCGGTTTTTAATTTGTTTATGTGATGTATTATATTTGTGGATTTAAGTGTATGGAACCATCCTTGGGACCCTGGGATGAAACACACCTGGTTGTGATGTACAATTTGTTTGATGTGTTGTTGGATTCTGTTTGCTAGGATCTTCTTGAATATTTTCGCATCAATATTCATTAGAGATATTAGTCTATAATTTTCTTTTCTTGTTGGGTCTTTTCCTGGTTTGAGTATCAGGGTGATATTTGCTTCATAGAATGTGTTAGGAAGTATTCCTTCTTTTTCTATGTTTTGTAAAAGGTTAAGTAATATAGGCACTAGTTCCTCTTTAAAGGTTTGGTAGAATTCTGCTGTGAAACCATCTGGCCCTGGGCTTTTCTTTTTAGGGAGGTTTCTTATAGTTGATGCTATTTCAGAACTTGTTATAAGCTTGTTCAATTTTTCCACACTTTTTGGCTAAGTCTAGGAGGGTGATATGTTTCCAAGTATTAATCTATTTTCTTCAGATTTGCATACTTCTGTGAATACAGTTTTATGTAATATTCATTAAGGATTTTTTGAATTCCTAAGAAGTCTGTTGTTATTGGCCTTTATCATTTCTGATTCATGAAATTAGAGACTTTATTCTTCTATTTCTGTTTAGGTTAGCCAAAGGTATACCTAATTTATTGACCTTTTCAAAAAACCAACTTTTTGATTGGTTGATCTGTTGTTCGAATCTATTGTTTTCATTTTCATTTAGTTCTGCTCTAATTTTAGTTATTTATTTTCTTTTGCTGGGTTTAGGGTTGGAATGTTCTTCATTTTCTAGTTGCTGGAGATGTTCCATTAAGTTGTTGACTTCCTCTCTTTCCGTTCTTTTGAGGAAAGCTTGCAATGCTATAAATTTCCCTCTTAGGACTGCCTTTGCAGTATCTCACAGGTTCTGATAGTTCGTGTCTTCATTATCAGTTTGTTCCAAACATTGGTAATTTCCTTCTTAATCTGATCCATGACCCAGCTATCATTCAGCATGAGGTTATTTAGCTTCCATGTTTTTGTATGAGTATGCAGATTCCTGTTGTTACTGAGTTCAACTTTTATTCCATGATGGTCCAAGGAAATACAAAGAATTATTTTCATTCTTTTAAATTTGCTGAGGTTAGACTTGTCACCAAAGGTGTGATCAATTTTGGAGGATGATCCATGGGCTGATGAGAAGAATTTGCACTCAGTTTTGTTAGAATGACATTTTCTGTAGATGTCTGTTAAATGCAAATTTAAGTTTAAATCTAAAATTTCTTTGCTTAGCCTCTTATTGGAGGATCTATCCAACACTGCCAAAGGAGTCTTAAAATCTCTGAGTATTATAGTAGGGAGGAAATCACACTGTTTATGTCTATTAGAGACTCTCTAATAAATTGAGGTGAATTCTCCTTGGGTGCATAAATGTTAATAATTGAAATCTCATCATGTTGAGTGTTGCCCTTAACAAATACAAAGTGACCATCCTTATCTTTCCTTACTTTTGTTTATTTAAAGCCTATTGTATCTGTGAATAAAATTGCAACACCTGCTCTTTTCTGATTTCCATTTGCCTGAATTATAGATAACCATGCCTTCACCCTTAGTCTATGCTTATCTTTTAAGCTAAGGTAAGATTCCTGAATGCAGCAAATGTCTGGCCTGAGTTTTTATACCCAGTCAGCCAACCTATGCCTCTTTAGTGAGCAATTTAAGCCATTCACATTAATTGAGAGTATTGATAAGCCTGGTAGTATTTTGTGTATCAAGTTGTTCAATACTCAAGTGGACATTTTTAATCCTTTTGCAACTGTGGAATTTGGAATTTGATCAAAAGTTTCTGAGTGAGTTTACTTTGATGGTGGAGGATTGTGTTGTTCATTATGGAGGATAGGTCAGAGAATATCCTGGAGAGGTGATTCAGTTATGGCAAATTTCTTAAACATGTTCATGTCACTAAAGTATTTAATTCCTCTGTCATAGGTGAAACTCAGTTTAACTGGATACAGGCTCCTGGGTTGAAAGTTATTTTGTTTAAGATTAAAAGTTGATGACCACCCTCTTCTAGCTTGAAAGGTTTCAGCAGAGATGTGCAGTCATTCTAATGTTCTTTCCCTTGTAGGTTATGGTTTTCTTGCAGCTTGCAGAATTTTCTCCTTCATATTAACTTTGACAAAGCTGATTATAATGTGTCTATGAGAATTTTTATCTGGGTTGAGTCATACTGGTGTTCTGAAACTGTGTGTTATCTGAATTTCAGAATCTCTTATCATGTGTGGAAAATTCTCTTTCATTATTTCATGAAGTAAAGCATCTGTATCTTTCACAGAAACCTCACCACCTTCAGGAATTCCTATAAGGTGAATATTAGATCTCTTTGAATTATCCCAGAACTCTCTCAGAGAATGATCCATTTTTGTTCTCCACTTTTTTTCTTCATTGAGCATTTGGGAGCATTCAAAAGATTTGTCTTCAATGTCAGAGATCCTTTATTCTGCCTGCTCCATTCTGTTACTGACAGATTGTTCTATATTTCTCAGATCTTTGAGGGCTGCAAGTTTTTGCCTCAATGTGTGAAAATCTTTGCTGATTTTGTCTTTGAATTCATTGAATTCTTGAGACATCTTTTGAATTACTCCTTGAAATTCTAATTCCATCTTTACCTCACTTCTGTTGATCTTATTTTCTATCCAAATTCTGAACTCGATTTCTGACATCTCAGCCATTTGTTTATAAATGGTATCTTGTACTGTGTCTGCCATATGATTCCTTGGAAAAGTTGATCTACTCTGATTATTAATGCTCCAAGAGTTTATCCACTGATTCCACCTCATGATTGTTTTTCACCATTGGCTAGATGGGCAGGTAAGGTGAAATTTGATTGAGAGTTCCTGGAGTTGTGGGTAACCAGCCCTTTGTCAAGGATCTGGAAATAATGACTGCAGCTTCTTCCTCTATAGCTTTGCAGATGACCCATACAGTATTACAGTCTGAGGCTGAGGAATCCTGCTTGGTGTTGTGGGGTTAGGTGGCTCTGTCTTGCATTCAGCTGGTTCTTGTCCAAACCTAATGGCTCAGTGACTCTGGTTTAAAGTCTTAGCTGTGGAGAAAAACAAGGAACTAAGGCATTCCACCCACTGTGGAAAGCAACTGCAAGAGGAAAATCAACCCTTCCCATTATCACACAACCAGGGTACCACCTGAGAGGGTTTGGGTGATTGGCCCAGGTGAGGAGGTTCAAACCAATTGACCTAGTCTGTACGAACTCTCAAGTGGGAGAGTTCAAAAGTTCTCCAGCAACTAGATGGCGGACATCTACTGGCTGCTCAAATTTGGCTCGCTCTGATGCTCTGTAGAGTCAGAAAGGTCTGCTGGTAGCAGAATTTGACCAGGGAGCTGTGTCTCTTTCTCCACTTTGGTCCTTTTTTGTGCCCAGTCACTGGTGACCCCACAGGGCTGAGGTCCTGCTCTCTCCAATAAGCAGATGTACTGAGGCTTTGCCCCTATCAGAGTCAAAGGAAAGTCAATACCCCCATGGCCTAGCCACTATCCTCACTGCCACCAGCCAGCTAGTGGAGCTGAGATCTGCCTGCCTCGGGTACTCAATAGCCACTGGCGAGTGTTCCACTTGAACTCAGTCTAATCCTGGGGGTAACAAGTCTTCAAATGCTTTTCTCACTCAGCCACCGTGCCTTCCCTCAGCCACTCTGCACTACCAGTATCCCTATAGAGAGAGTTCTGGTTTCCTCTGGCAGTTCTCGGAGTTTGGAAAGTGTTTCCCCATGATTATACCCTGGCAGGATCACTCTACTGTTGCTGAATCTTTGTGGGAAGTGACTCTGTGCAGCTCCCAGGCGACTGCCACAGCCAGGGAGTTCCAGCTGTAGGAGCAGCTCTAGGAGCACGTGGCAGACAGATCCAGCAGCAGGGCGGGGGATGCTGCACATGGTTCAGGTAGTGCCTGGCATCTGGTGACTTCCCCAAGGAGAGCTCCCGGCTTACAACTCTGGCCTGGTATGGGGCAGAACAGAGGCTCCTGCAGGGTGGAGGGTGGGGTGCGGGTCACGAGGCTCTGGCCAGGGGTTGGATGGGCATGGGGTGCTTGGTCTGGCAGGGTTGGGGTTCCTGCTCATAAGCCTCCTCCCGGAGGTTCTTCAGGGGTTAGGCTTCTGGTTCATCAGGCAAGGGGAGGAAGGGTGGACTCGAAGTTCATAATGGTAGAGAAAACATTAGTTCAATTTTTCTGCCTGGTGAAAGAGTGCTCAGGGTCACAACAGGGTCTCTCTGGGGAAGTAGACACCAATTCCTATAGCTCTCACCCTAACCCTCACGTGGGTTAAGACAAGAGGTCCTTAGTTCACTGCTCACCTGTAGAAAACCTACAAGGGCATAGGAAAAGAAAAAGGCAAAAAAACCCACAACTTTCTTGGAGGAGGGGATGAACACTTCTCCTTTGGGAAGAATTTTGTACTTGAAGTTTTCTTTCTTGGACTCGCAGCTTGCCTCAGCAGAGATGATCTGCAGATATCACTCTTCCCTCTCGAATTGGCTCCCAGTCTTCAGCTTAATTGTTTACTTTCTGGACATTATCCTTACCTCTGGATAGGAGGTTCTGTCAGAGCCTGGCTCCAGCCCCTCCCCGTCCATCTTTTTTAAGGATGCATAATAACCCATGGTTTACATAGGCCACAATTTATTAATCCATTCATGTGTTAATGAGCACTTGGGCTTCTTCCATAACATGGCTATCATGAATTGAGCTGCAATGAACAATCTGGTGCAAATGTTTCTGTTATCAAGTGATTTTAATCTTTTAGATATACACCTAGAAGAGGAATTGCAGGATCAAATGACAGATCTACTTTTCGATCCCTGAGTATTCTCCATACTCCTTTCCAAAAGGGATGTAATAGCTCCACTCCCACCAGCAGGGCAGAAGTGTTCCCTTTTCTCCACATCCATGTCAACATCTGTAGTTTTGGGATTTGTTATGCGAGCCACTATTTTTTTTTTTTTTGAGACACAGCCTCATGCTATCCCCCTGGGTAGAGTGCCATGGCTTCACAGCTCACAGCAACCTCCAACTCCTGGGCTCAAGCGAGTCTCCTGCCTCAGCCTCCCAAGTAGCT
>NW_003852713.1:325660-344333 GCF_000181295.1 Otolemur garnettii
GTGTATGTGGCTGGCGCCTTATCCACTTGAGCCACAGGCGCCGAGCTGTGAGCCACTCTTAAAAAGTTAGATGATATTTAAAAATGGTTTTGATTTGCATTTCTCTGATGATTAAAGATGATGAGCATTTTTTCATGTGTCTGTAGGCCATGTGCCTATTGTCTTCAGAGAAGCTTCTGTTCAAATTCCTTGCCCACAATGAAATGGGATCACTTGTTCTTTTCTTATTAATAAGTTTGAGTTCTCTGTGGATTCTGGTTATCAAATATTTGTCAGAAACATAACCTGCAAATATCCTCTCCCATTCTGAGGACTGTCTGCTTGCACTACTTACTGTGGTCTTGGCTGTGCAGGAGCTTTTTAGTTTGATCAGATCCCAGTAAAGTATTTTTGGAGTTGTTTCAGTTGCCTTGGGGTGGGGCGGGGGGGTGCCACATAAAGTATTCTCCCAGGCCAATTTCTTCAACTGTTTCTTCTGCACTCTCTTCAAGAATCTTTATATTTTCATATCTTAAGTTTAAATCTCTTATCAAGTGAGAGTTAACTTTTGGTAATGGAGAAAGATGTGGGTCCAGTTTCAGTCTTCTACAAGTGGCCAGCAAATTCTCCTAGCACCATTTGTCAAAGAAGGAATCTTTCCCCCAATTTATATTTTTGATAGGCTTATCAAAGATCAAATGAAGATAAGTGTCTGGGTTCAACTCTTGGTTCTCAATTCCGTTCCATACATCTACCTCTCTATTTTTGTGCCGATACCATGCTGTTTTGGTCACTATTGATTTATAGTATAGTTCAAAGTTTGGTAGCATGATTCCTCCTGATTTGTTTTTATATCTGAGTAATGTCTTGGCTATTCATGCTTTTTTCTGGTTACATAAAAAGCAAAGTACTAATTTTTTTCCAAATCTTTAAAGTATGATGGTGGTGCTTTGATAAGGATTGCATTAAATGTGTAAATTGCTTTGGGTAATACGGACATTTTAACAAAGTTGATTTTTACAAGCCATGAGCATGGTATGTTTTTCCATTTTTTAACATCTTCAGCTATTTCTTTTCTCAGAGTTTCATAATTCTCTTTATAGATATTGTTCACATCCTTTGTTAGGTAAATTCTTAAATATGTCATCTTCTTTGGCAAAAGTGTAAAGGTAATAGAGTTCTTGACTGTATTTTTCGATTGACTATTATTCATATATATAAAAGCTACTGATTTGTGAGTATTAAATTTGTATCCCAACATGCTACTGTATTCCTTGATCACTTCAAAGAGTTTTGTGCTTGAGTCCTTGGCATTTTCCCAGTAAAAAATCATATCATCTGCAAAGAGTAAAAGTTTGATCTCCTCTGACCCTATTTGTATACCCTTGATCGCCTTATCTTGCTTGATTTTGATGGCTTAGACTTCCACTACAATGTTAAAAAAGCAGTGGAGACAATGGTCAACCTTGCCTGGTTCCTGATCTGAGTGGAAATGTTTTCAATTTTACTCCATTCAATCTGATATTAACAGTGTGTTTGCTGTAGATGGCCTCTATCAGTTTAAGAATACTCCCTTCTATACCTATTTTATTAAGTGTTCTGATCTTGAAAGGATGCTGGATATTATCAAAAGTTTTTTCCACTTCTACTGAGAGAATTATATGGTCTTTTTCTTTTTTAGTTTTTTTATGTGATACATGATATTTATAGATTTATGTATATTGAACCAACTTTGAGACCCTGGGATAAAACACACTTGGTCATATTGTGTAATCTGTTTGATGTGTTGTTGGATTCTGTTTGCTGGGATCTTATTGAATATTTTTACATCTATGTTCATTAAAATATTGCTCTATAATTTTCTTTCTTTGTCGGGTCTTTCCTGGTTTGGGGATCAGGGTGATATTTGATTCATAGAAGATGTTGGGAAGTATTCCTTCTTTTTCAATGTTTTGGAAAAGGTTAACTAATATAGGTACTACTTCCTCTTTAATGGTTTGGTAGAATTCTGATGTAAACCCACCTCCTCCCACACTCCTCTTTTTTGGAAGATTTCATATAGTTGATTCTATTTCAGTAGTTGCTATAGGTCTGTTCAGCATTCTCAACTTTTTCTGATTAAGCCTATGAAGTTGGCATGCTTCCAAGTATTAGTCAAGTTCTTTCATATTTTCATATGTATGAGAACAAAGTGATTTGTAGTATTCAATAAGGATTTTTTGAATTTCTGAGATGTCTGTTGTTATTTCACCTGTGTTATTTCTGACTGATGACACTATGGACTTTAATTTTCTATTCATGGTTAGGGTGGCCAAAGGTTTGTCAATTTTGTTGAATCTTTCAAAAAACAAACTTTTTGTTTCTTTGACCTTTTGAATAATTCTTTTGTATTCCCTTTCATATAACTCTCCTCTAATTTTAGTTATTTCTTTTCTTCTGGTTGGTTTGGCGCTGGAATGTTCTTCCTTTTCCAGTTGCTTGAGATGTCCCATTCATTTATTGACTTCCTCTCTTTCCATTCTCTTAAGGAAGACCTGCAACACTATAAATTTCCCTTTTAGGACCACTTTTACATTATACCACAGTTTCTGATCATTTGTGCCTTCCTTATTGTTTAAAAATTTGGCAATGTCCTTCTTAATCTCATCTATGACCCAGTTATCATTGAGCACAAGTTTATTTAGTTTCCATGTCTTTGTATGAGTACGCAGATACTTGTTATTGGTGATTTCAACTTTTATTGCATACTGATCTTAGAAAATATAAGGAATATTTCTATATATGTTAAACTTGGTGAGGTTAGTCTTTTGACCTAAGATGTGATCAATTTTGGAGGATCTTCCATAGGCTAAAAGGAAGAATGTATATTCAGTTTTTGTTAGGATGAAATGTTCTGTAGATATCTGTTAAATTCAATTGTTGTGTGGTGAATTTTTAGTCCAAAATTTATTTGCCTAGTTTCATATTGGAGTATTTATCCAACACTGCCAAAGAGGTGTTAAAATCTCCAACTCTTACGATGCTAGAACATATGAAATTGCTCATATCTGTTAGGGTCTCCCTTAAAAAATTGAGGATCATTCTGTTTAGGTGCATAAATGTTAATAATTGACATCTCATCATTTGGGATGTTTCCTTTAACAAATATGAAGTGACCATCCTTTTCTTTCCTCACTTTTGTTGGTTTCAAATCTAGTGTATCTGCAAATAATATTGCCACCCCTGCTTTTTTCTGATTTCTATTTTCCTGGATTACAGATGCCCATCCATTCGTCCTGAGTCTATATTTATCCTACAAGGTAAGATGAGATTCTTATATACAACAGATATCTGGCCTGAGGTTTTGTATCCAGTCAGCCAACGTTTGCCTCTTAAAAGGACAGTTTAAGCTGTTCACAGTTATTGAGAGTATTGATAGGCCTGGTAGTATTTTGGGTGTTAAGTTTTTCAAAAGTATATTGGATATTTTGAATATTTTCACCACTGTGAAAATTGGGTTTTGGTCAAGAATTGCAGAGTGAGTTTACTTTGGTGGTAGAGTATTGTGCTGGTCATTATGGAGGATGGGTCTGAGAATATCCTGAAAAGCTGGTTTTATTATGGCAAATTTCTTCAATGTGTGTATGTCATTAACTTCTCCATCAGAAATGAAACTCAATTTAGCTGGATACAGAACCTTGGGCTGAAAGTTGTTTCGTTTTAAGAGATTGAAGGTTGTTGACCATCCTCTTCTGGTTTGAAAAGTTTCAGCAGAAAGATCTCTAGTCATTCTAATATTCTTCCCCTTGTAGGTTATGATTTTCTTATGTCTGGCTGCTTGCAGGATTTTCTCCTTCATATTAACTTTGGCGAAGTTAATTCCAATGTGTCTAGGAGATGTCTTATTTGTGTTGAGTCATGCTGGGGTTCTGAAACTTTCTGCTATCTGAACTGCAGTATATGTTGCCATGCTTGCAATGTTATCCTCAATTATCTCTTGGAGTAGTGTATCTGTGCCTTTTGGACCATCCTATTCTCCTTCAGGGATTCCCATGAGATGAATGTTTGTTCTTTTCAAGTGGTCCCACAATTCTCTCAGGGAATGATCCATTTTTGCTCTCCACTTCTTTTCCACTTTGAGCATTTGGGAGTGTTTAAAAGCTTTGTCTTCAATGTCAGAGATCCTTTCTTCTTCCTACTCCATTCTGTTACTGAGGGAGTCTACTCTATTTCTCAGATCTTTGAGGGCTGCAATTTCTTGCCTCAATTTGTCAAAATCTTTAGTGATTTTTGTCTTTGAATTCATTAAATTCTTGAGACAACTTTTGAATTTCTCCTTGAATTTCTACTTCTATCCTTACCTCCATTCTGTTACTCTTATTTGCAATTCAAATTGTGAATTCAATTTCTAACATCTCAGCCATTTGTTTATTAATGAGATCTTCTGTTGTGTCTCCTTTGTCATTCTATGTGGGAGTTAATCTACTCTGACTATTTATGTTGCCAGAGTTTTTCTGTTGATTCCACCCCATGATTATTTTTCATTGTTTGGCTAAAGCAGCTGACAAGGTGAAATTGTATTGAGGGCTCCTGGAGTTGTAATTAACCAGCCCTTTACCAAAGAACTGTGACTGGTGATTTTGGCTTTTCCCTTAGAGCTTTACAGAGGTCCCATTCAGAACTACTGCCTGAAACCCTAGGCACCTGCTTGGTGTGGTGGAGCTAGATGGCACTGACTGGTATTCAGCTACTCTCTGTCTCTGTGCAATCCTAGTGAATCAGTGGCTTTGGGTTGTAATCTCAGTTCTGGAGATATATAAGCAACTAAGAAACCCCTTCCCCCAACAGGTGACAACTGGAAGGGAAGAATCTCACAACAACACAACCAAGGTACAACCTTGATAGGTCCCCAGGTGACTGGTCCAGATCAAGAGTTCCAAACCAATTGTCCCAGTCTACACAAACGCTGATCAGGTAGGATAGTGCAAAAGGTTTTCAGCATCTAGGCAGCAGGGGTCCACTGACAGCTCAATTTGACCCCAGTGGGAGGGACTGTGAAGCTACCTCCACTGTCAGGGGCTGCATTGCCAATGTTGGGGGTGGTGCCGCAGGTCTGCTATGTTCAAGCTGCAGGAGCAGGTGGGGAGCTGGAGGGCATTGCCACTGGCCACAAAAATCACAAGAGCCAGATGCTGAACTGGAGGGCAGAGCCACCAGCCTCAGGGGCCTCAGGAGTCACAGAAGCTGGGCAGGATTCCCAGCCTCAGGCCACGAGTCTCAAGAGCTGGGTAGAGAGCCAAAGGGTGGAGTTGCTACCCCTGGCCATGGGTCACAGGAGCTGGGTGGCAGTCTCACTGTGCATGAGCCACTGATTGCAGGAACCAGACAGGGTGCTGGAGGGCATATTCACCATTTGTGAGTTGTATGGGGGTGGCAGGAGCCAGGCAGGAGTTGGTGCTGCAGCAGCCAGTAACAGGAGCCTGGCAAGGAGCCTACACACCCACCACAGCTGCTGAGCCAGGGAGGCAGTGGGCTACAGTCCACAGTGGTTGGTAGCATGGAACTCTAGCTATGCTCTTTCCAACAAAGGCAAGTCTCTCTCCCCTTGTGACTCCCTGCCTCTATTAAAGTTATGGTTTCAGTGAAAGTGTCCCACAGCTCATGAGGTGCCCCACCCTAGGAAAAATCTGCCAAATGCTCCAGATTTTGCAGGGGGTAGTCTTCCAGGCCATCGGGGGAGAGGGGTAGATTTGGCATTAAGGTAGGTAGAGAGAATATTAGATCAACTTTTGGCCCAGGCAAGAGATTCCCTGGGCTTGCAGGGATATCTCTCCCTGGAGGGAGTTCCGGCCCTCAGTCATTCTCTTCCATTTGGTGAACCAAAATATCCTCTGTTCTCTACTTGCCTCAAGTCACTCTTCTGGGGTGGGGAGAGGAAGGATTCCAGTCATCTTTGAGATGAGTTTGTGCCTGAAATTTGTTTCCTTGGAGTTCCAACTTGTCATAGTAGGGGTGATGCGAACCTATGGATCTTCTCTCAGCTCAGTTCCCCATCTTTCTCTTTATTGGGTTATTTCTGGCTATTATTTCTCCCTCTGGATGGGAGCCTCTGCTGAAAGCTGGCTTCAGTTGGCCATCTTGCCTCCCTCTGCTACCCAGTATCTTAATAGTGAACATTTATATTCTTTTCAACTTTTCATCATTATATTTAAATCTGAGTCAACCTTTTTTTGTCTCCATCTTTCCTTATCTTGTAATATAGACATTAATTCTTACCCTCTGGCCTAAGAGTCTTTATTATTTTGCCCTAATCAACCAAGATGATAAGTGATAGGAGGGTATGGAAACTGTTATACAGAAGATGTATTAAGCAAACAGGAATGTTTATGGGTGAAGAAAGAAGGTAAGACATTTGAGAGATGACGACATTGAAGGAATACACTTGCTCTATATTTCTCCAGAGGTGAGTCCTAGTACCAATAGTCAGAAATCTCAAAGAAGCACATTTCAGTTCAACATAACAATAAAATAATTATATAGTGCTTATTGTGTATCAAGTGCTTTGCTAAGCATATATTAAATTATTTTACATAATCCTCTCAATATCCTATGTGTAAGTACTATCATTATACCCAGTTTACAAATGAAGAAATTGAGCCTAAAGTTAAATAACATATGTAAGATCACACAGTGAGTGGTGAAGCCAATATTCACACCCAGGCATTTGTAGTCCTAACTTACTCCATTCTTCAGACTTTTATAGTATATTTATCTAAGCACTGTGCTTAGAGCTTAAAGCATATAGATGGTTAAACTACTGACTAGATTCTTGACCTCAGTGGACTGACAGTCAAGTGTACAAGACTGCTTGTATTATAATGTCATAAGCCCTTTGAGACAGATATGAAAGTGCTATAATAGCCAGAAGAGGGTCTCTTAACCCAAACTGGAGGTTTAAGGAAGAAAAGTGGAAATCTTCATTGAGGCTCAGTGGGAAAATGCCATATTTTATTGCATTTTTATTAATAATTCTCCGATGGGCACAGAGGAAGTAGGCAAGCTTGCTTTATATTAATTGGTTTGGGGGTTAGACCCTTCTCTAAAGCAAGGTGTCTAATAAAGGAAGTCCTGGTTGGGTCCAGTGTCTCATGCCTGTAATCCTAACACTGTGGGAGGCTGAGGTGGAAAGATTTCTTGAACTCAGGAGTTTGAAGTCAGCCTGAAGAAGAGCGAAACCTTGTCTCTACTATACATAGAAAAATTAACCTAATTGTTTGTATGTTTATATCATTCTGAAATTGAAAAAAATAAAAATAATGATAGAAAAATTAGCCAGATGTCATGGTGAGCAATTGTTGTTCCATATACTCAGGAGGCTATGGCAGGAGGATTGCTGGAACCCAAGAGTATAATGTTGTTGTGAGCTGGGCTAATGCTATGGCACTCTAGCTGGGGCAACAGAGTGATACTGTGTCTCAAAGAAAGAGAAGAAAGAAAAAAAGAAATTCCTAAATTGGGAAGAGAATTGGATCAATTACTCTTTGCTAAAATACAATTACTAATGTTTCACCTTCATGATTTAGACCATATCTGAGTTCCACTTGTATCAGTTTTTACTTAATATGCTTCTTTAAATGAACTGACCTTTTTACTAAAATAAATTTCTTCAAAACTAACATTTGATAAATAGAAAGCCAATTTTACTCTCCTTAAATAGAAAGAAACAATAAAAATAAACATGTACTAAGGGTGGGGGGTTCGAATCATGCCTGGGCCAGCTAAAAATAAAATTAAATAAAGTAAACTTCTTTAGGGCAGTGCCTATGGCTCAATGGGTAGGATGTTGGCCCCATATACTGAGGGGGTTGGGTTCAAACCTGGTCCCAGATGAACTGCAACAAAAAAATAACCAGGCATTGTGGCGGGCACCTGTAGTCCCAGCTACTCAGGAGGCTGAGGCAAGAGAATTGCCTAAGCCCAGGAGCTGGAGGTTGCTGTGAGCTGTGACGCCATGGCACTTTACCAAGGGCAATAAAGTTAGACTGTCTCTAAAAAAAAATAAATAATAAGAGAAATAAATAAATAAATAAATACCTACTATTACAAAATATTTATCTATGTACCACCTAAAATAATCTTTCATATCACCCTGATATGCATACTGCATGTTGAAAAACATTGGACTAAATAGTATTTTAAATTTACATATAAATAACTAAATAGCATTTAAATACTATTTAGTTGTTTATATGTAAATAACTCTGTCTAGTATATGTGCCTCCAATGTTTTATTTTTAGTATATTTGTTTATTACTTTCTTCACTTGTTCACATAGTCCTGATCAATTCAGTTGTTGCCGTAAGGGTCTGACGGAAAAGCAATGTCGCAAAGAATAAGCACGCTTATTGAAATTGTGTTTTAAATAAAGGTGACCATCTGCTCGCTCGGGCAAAATGATGAGCTTCTTTATTTGTAGTTGGCTTTTATAAGGAAATTTTTACATGAGCACAATGTAGCAATGACCTCATTGATCCATTTAAATAGCTTATGACCAACCGCCCTGTAAGTAGCTCTTCCCTGGTAATCTGATAATTCACCTAACATACACCTTTAAGCATAATCCTTGCAATATAACCCAGTTTAACATAACTTAATTAAGAACATGTTGTCAGTTATTACTTTCTTTGTTCTTATCTAATGAAGCCTAAGGCTATGGGGGAAAGAGAAGATTTAGGTGTTTCATCTATATCAGTTGTGTGTTTACATCATGTAAACAGGTGTCATTGCCTTTATCTCTCACTTTACAAAGTGAATTACTACTGCTAATTTCTCTATCGTATTTATTCTTTCTCTCTTTCTCTCTCTTGTTTTGAAGCAAAGACTTACTCTGCCATCCTAGGTTGAGTGCCATGGCATCATCTTAGCTCACAGCAATCTCAGTCTCTTGGACTCAAGCAATCCTCTTGCCTCAGCCTCCTTAGGTAGCTGGGAATCTACACTTCAGCTACTGTTTTTTTATTATTATTTTTAGTAGATGTGTGGTCTTGCCCTTGCTCAGACTGGTCTGGAGCTCCTGAGCTTTTTCAATCCACTTGTCTAGGCCTTCCAGACTGCTAGGATTGCAGGCATGAGCCCTGCCCTATTCTCTTAAATTTACTAGTGGCCTGACTTGAAAAGGAAATGTCCCATCACTGTGGCTTCACAGTAGACTGCTCCAACTATAATTGTAGTATTGACTTCGAGGTAGAAAGGACTACTACAATTCAGGGCCATGTGGACAAACAAAGGAGGGAGGAAATAAAGAATAAAACTCCAGTACCTGAATTGGTGTGTTAGCTGAAAGTTTTTTAAGAAAGCACGAAAGACGTATTCTCCACCTTTTCTTTCTTCTCTGTAGGTTACTTTCTGAGGGAAGTGATAAGACTATAATGAACAGTAAGGTAAAAGCCTATCTCCTGTTGACTGGGGGGATAGTGGGAGATGGATAAGACCCTTCTGTTTGGGGAAGTGAGACCCTTCTGTTCTGCTTGTGGTAAGTAATACAAGAACCATAAGCATGAACTTGCCTTCAGGGGCCTGTAGGGTACAGAAGCCTCTCTGGATTACCTCAGTAGTGAAGTTCCTGTTCTATTTATACATTTCCTTTAACAACTTCATATATTTATTTATTTAATATTAAGCAAGAATGCAGGCCTTTTTCTTATACACTCAATAAGAACATTCCCTGACTCAGGAATATACAGCTTGGGGATAAGGCCAAAGATGTTATCCCTTTCCTGCAAGTAAGGTCCAGGCTTCCAGTTATTCTGGTTTACTTTGTTGCTGATTATAAAGTCTCTTCCTTCCTCCAATTTATAGGCATGGCAGTTTTTAGGTTCTAAAATTGTGTGAAAAAATCCATGCATACCTACTCCTCTATCTTGAACATACATACACACATGCACCCTTCCCTATTCAAGCGCTTTTCTCATAAAGTGAGCAGCCTGAGGCACACTCAAATTTATAAGACTCAGCAGGCCTGTTAGAATTTGTCCAAGATGGTGCTATGCCAGAATTTCCAACACTGGTCACGTGCTTCTGGCCCATTGATCTTCCCAAGCTGATTTTAATCATGCTTCTGTCTCAAGCAAGCAGTTTAATTGTTGATTTTTATAAATTGGTTTATTTATATATCAAGAGACAGGGTTATGGAGAATATGAGGGCATGGTTTCAGCAGCTATAGTGTAAGAAAGATAGTCAATTCAAAGGTGATAGTTTTCATAGCTTATATTGCTATGAAATATAGTTAACTTTTATTTGAGAGCTTACTTTGTGTCAGACACTGTTTGTCACAGCTGATTTTGTGGGCCTGAAGCTTATACAATGTTAGGGGCCCTCTTTAAGAAAAATACAAGGTTGGCTCAGCGCACATAGCACAGTAGTTATGGCGCCAGCCACATACACTGAGGGTGGTGGGTTTGAACCCAACCTGGTCCAGCTAAACAACTGCAACAAAAAAATAGCCAGGTATTGTGGTGTGTGCCTATAGTCCTAGCTTCTTGGGAGTCTGAGGCAAGAGAATCACTTAAGCGCAAGAGTTTGAGGTTGTTGTGAGCTATGATACCACAGCACTCTACTGAGAGTGACATAGTGAGACTGTCTAAAAAAAAGAGAGAAAGAAAGAGAGAAAGAAAGAAAGAAAGAAAGAAAGAAAGAAAGAAAGAAAGAAAAGAAAAGAAAAGAAAAGAAAAGAAAAGAAAAGAAAAGAAAAGAAAAGAAAAGAAAAGAAAAGAAAAATACAAGGTTTGATCCTTCCCAGAGTCCAGAGTCTTGGGAAGGGGGCCCAAATCCTAAACTTTATTAGTTTAACTGTAAAGCCACCTCTGTATCTTTGTCACATATTTAATTTTTTTTATAATTCTATGAGGTACTAGCAGTATATCTTTAAAAGAAATAGGTGAGGAAACTGATGTTTAGAGATGTGAAGTCACTCGCCCAATGTTGCACTATCTCTTTACAGGCCTCCTCCTCTCAGCTAAGTGAAGAACTTAAGAGGGTTTGATATTAGCAGAGGAGCAAAGGTGTCCTTTTAGCTGAGTTAGCAGGAGGAATATTCCTTTTGGGAAACTCCAGAGCAAGAACAAAAGTAGGTGAGGAGAACAGTCTTATTCTCAGACCATAGGTCTGAGTTGTGCCCTGGTTTCAGCTACATTTTTATTGTTCCCTGATACAGGTTTTTCTGTGTGTATACTGCCTGACACCTCCCTCCTCAAGGCTAGCTTCACCCTCCTAGGCCCTTAATTTCTCTTTCATCTTCCCACTTTTCTCACTTAGCCCTATTCTTCTCCACCTTCCTCTCAGCCTCTGTTTATTGTTAAGCCTTCTTTTATTGTTCCTGTTGTTCTTTTGGGAGCAGGGAGGGTGAAGTCCTCTGACTGAAGCTTTTCTTACTCCCCTTCCTTCAGCCCTGAGACCGACTTCCACCCTGGTAGTTTTTCAGCCAGCTTTCGGAAAAGTAAGAGGGAGGAGAAGCTGGAGGATGAAAAGAAAGAAGGGCAGAAAAGAACAGCAACCTCTGGGACTTGATGCATGTAGTGTCTGCAAACTCGTCTGCCTTTCATTAGGTCCCATGTTTAATTTAATTTTTATACTCCTCATCTGATTTTTTGGTTATAGAGAGGAAAGCACAGGCTACTTTTTTAAGCAGTCAATATTCCTGAGGGCTAGGGTGGGATGAAAGGAGTTGAACATATTGCAGGTTACTATTTGGTTTATTTCTTGAGCCACCTAAGGAAAGGAGAGTCTGTGGTACTTTCTAGAAAGAGAGGGAAACTTATAATGACTTCTAGTTCTCCATACCTGCTCCCTCATACCCTTTCCTGTGACACAGACACCAGTCACATGCTAATTATTGATGTGTCAAGAGGCAAATAATATAAGGAAAAGATTCTGCCTTTGCCATTAATAACTGTGGTCATGAGGTACATAGTTTCTTGTGAATCACCTTTGGGTCCTAATTTGAGTCAGACAGAAACTATATCTAAAACACTTAAAGGCATTATGTGGAGTAAAAGGCTGTGTATAGTGAAACTAGGGGGCCCTCCACTGGAGCCTCTTTGACAGAATAAATGTTCTCATTTTCCTCAAAAACACCTAGGTGTTCTTAATATACCATACATTTTATTGACTAAATGGATGGAAGAATGTATGCGTCAGAATCTTCACCTTTCCCCCAAGTTTCAATAATTTACTTCATATTTTCCAAAAATTAACTTTTCCATCCAAGGTCAAAGTTTCCCCACAAATAAATTTGAGGCATTATTTAAAAAAAAATAAACAAAAAACTGGGGCTTAAAATGGATTACTTAACAAGAAGGAATTTTAATAAAATATAAACTGTTTAGCTATCTGCACATCTTTCTTGAGAAGTTTTTCCAAATTAGACAAGGAACTGATGACCTTAAAACACATCCAGTCTAGACAAGGAATTCTAGTGGCCACTCTTTTCAAAATTTTACTTCAGTTATCTACTCATCTTCATCTGCAAATTACAAACATGCACTCATTCTCGATATAAACAGTTCAATGTCCTTCACACCCTTGAATCTAAGAGAAAGTTTTGCAGTGTTGCTGATAACACTCTTGGTTAGAATGCTGAGAATCCTATGTTAAGTAATATTCCCCAAATTGTGTACACTGACAAACTAAGACTCCAAGGTATAAGTGATTCTTTTTCTTCTTTTAAAGGGGAGGCAGAAGCTCAGCCCCCATAGCTCAGTGAGTAGGGTGCTGGCCACATACACCAAAGCTAGAGGGTTCTAGCCCAGCCCATGCTTGCTAAACAATAATGACAACTGCAACCAAAAAATAGTTGGGCATTTTTGTGGGCGCCTTTAGTCCTAAGTACTCTGGAGGCTGAGGCAAGAGAATCGCTTAAGCCCAAGAGTTGGAGGTTGCTGCCATCTGTGACGCCACAGCACTCTACCAAGGATGATATAGTGAGACTCTGTCTCAATAAATAAATAAATAAATAAAAATAAAGAGTGTATCGAGAGTTGCACACTTGTCTATATGGTTCCACATTAATATATATATATATATTATCTTGTAAGTTGGGCAGTCATGCAGGTGGTGGTAAAGAGATATAGTACAGTGAGACCCTCAATTTCTCCATTTATACAAAAAGAGCACAGAGAGTATAATAGTACCTACTTTCCAGAGTTGTTACCAGGAATAAATGGAAAAGGGATGAAAGTAAAAGCACTTGGCCTAGTGACTTATCCATATTAGGTGTTGTATATATAACAGCTATTATAATTTCTCTTGTCTTGCTGCTCCCTCCCTGCTTTGTTTCTCGTCTCTCCTCTCCTCTTCTTTAAAAGAATTATGGTAGAGAAGAGACACTGAAAAGGGGCTGTGGTGGCTTATGACTTCCTGGACTCCCATTAAAATGAACTAGAGAGGGACTTTTTCAGGCAAAGGTAAAGAAATCCTTGGAAATATTGCTCCTATTCTATGGATACAGCTCTACAGAGATCTTCACCAATGCCTGCCTCTGAGGCACTCTATTCTTAGAGGTCTGGTATCTGGGAGACTGAAAAAGCCTTTCATAAGTCTCCCTGCCGGGCTGCACTGTATTTGCAGCAATTCATCTTCAGTACCTCCTTCTCCATCCACTCCGTCACCTTCACCCTTTATCTCTTACTAGAAAATGCACCTAGCTCCAATCTCTTTTCCTTTTAGTTTCCTCCCAGAGAAGACACTGCGATCTCATTATACTGTAACCATAGAGAATTAGGAGGGCAAATATGATTTCGAGTTTCCAGCTTTTTTGCTTTCCCCTTTTTCCCCTCCCTTTCTTCCTAGACACTTCCCAATCCCAATCTCCACAACCGTTTCACTCTCCCCTGGAGAGTTAGCATAACCGGAGTAAATAAGTGAACAAGCAGTGTGCTCACAGCCGCATTTTCGATAGATCAGGAATTTAAACTGAATCGAGTTGTGCCTGCCGCAGCTGGAGACCGAGAGAGGCAGCAGCCAGGGGCGAGGCCTCACTCTCAGCTCAGGGCCCGCCCCACCCCTCCCTTCTCCCTCCTCCCTCCGCCTTCTCAGCTCCACCCTTCTCCATCTCCTCCCACTTTGCACGATCCTCTACTGGCTGCCTGTCCTTTTAGGGAGCTCCACCCTAGGTGGAGTCCTCCCGATAGTCACACCTCTCCTCTGGGCCTAGCCGGGCGGGAGAAAGGCGAAGTCACTCCACCCGCTCAGGTTGCCCAGAGATCACTTTAGGTTCCGATCCGCGTGTGGAGCGAGGTCCCCAGTGGGGCAGCTAGGTACTTACAAGAAACATTCCCCCCCCCACCCCCGAGAGGACCTGCACGAGTTGCTGCCATTTTTCGCTGAAGCTCCAGCCTGGCCTGGTGTTCTATGCTTCTACCAATCGTCAGCATTTTCTCCTCCCTTCTTTCTTTTTAGGAAGGCGCTGGGGTGTGCAGTTGCAACATCGGCGGTGAAGGGATCCTCTTGTTATATATTCTGGTGGGTTCCTGTCTTGAAGGATTCCTTCTCCGCTTCAACTTTGTGTTCAAGTGGTGCTTTGGGATTTGGGTTGGTATTCTTAACCTCTCCAAGGTCCTCTCCTTTTGAAGGGTGTGTGGAGTTTCAAAGGATGGATGGAGAGTGGGCTTGGCTGGAAACTAAATTGGTGGAAGTAAAAGGAAAACGGAGGATCTTAAGTCTTGGCCACTTCAGCCCAGCGAACCCACTTTATTTTTAGCTGAGGAAAGGCTGCAGGGAAGGGGAGGTTTCTTTTTAGGAGTATTCTTTACCAGCCCCTGATTTTTGGGTTGGATGCTTGAGAGCTTTTGTTTCCCTTGTACTGAGGGTGGCCCAGCTGTGTCTGAACCTCCCATCCCCCATCCTCCTTTCCATTTTCTAGCCAGGAGAAAAGGTGGTGGGGGACAAGAAGGAAAGGAGAGAGAGTGTTGCCTGGCGTGCTGCCACACAGGGACGCTGTGAGGGCAACAGCTGTCTTTTGATCAACTAAGGAGTATGAGCCTCCTGGAGGACAGCATGAGCTCTAGACACTTCAGGAGTCCTCAGCTAGTGACATGGGCGGTAAGTGACTCCGGGATTAGAACTCACCCACTCCTGTCTCTTCTATTTAGATTCTCTCTCTCTCCCTGACCTTCCTGTTCCCTGCTATGCACCACACTTCTCTGGATTTTAACAGTGGTTGGGGGGGGTGGGAGGATAAGAACGCTATGTGGAATCAAGAGAAACTCAAAGTAAAATGACTTTCCTAAAAGGGTTGGGCAAAGAGAGGCTAAGAAGGGGAGGGGGTACTTTGAGGAATCTTTGTGGCAGAAGTGAAAGAGGCAAAAATGGATTGATTTGTTTAGCTTAGTCTGCCCTGGCTTGGCGCTTGGAATCCTCAAGCGGCAAGGTTTGTCTTTCACTTAACCCCACAGCCAAAGTCACGGATAGAGAGAACAGGATTCAGAAGGCCAAAGCTCACAGATAACCCCCTAAAGCAGTAGCGGGTATTTAGAGATGCTTCTTTAAAAAGGAAGAGGAGCAGGGGATTAATGTCCTAGAGGCTCTGAAAGCAGCCGCCAGGGAGGGGCTGCTTTGGGCCTGCCTGCTCTTTAAAGGAATGGCTGAGCTTGGTTGGAGGGGATCCTTGAGCCTAGGTCCTGCCCTGGCCCTTTAAGAAGTAGCCAAGGTGGTTGGTTCTTCTGTGTGTAGGTAGATGACTGAACCAAAATGTTGCAACTGTTGGAGTGAATTCATTTGCTCAGGCACGTGGCAGAGCTTTCAGTGGCCTTTTTTTTTTTTTGTAACCCTATGTACTGGGGAAGCATAAATCATCTATCTCCAAATGGATGGCTGCAGGGATAATGTCTTATTTCTTTGGTATTGTCTTCATTGTGAAGAAAAGCAGTAATTAAGCATATGTCTGTTGCCCAGTGTGATAATAACTGGGCAAAAAGAATGATCTTTAATTTGGATTTTAAACTGATAGAGACCATGATGGTTTGGAGGTAATAGAAAGGCTTGCTTTGAAACCTTATTAACACCACTTACTAGTTACATGACACTGGGCTTTGATTTTCCTCCCTATAGCATGCATATTAATAATTCTATCTTAAAAGATTTGAGAGTAGATTAAAAACCATAGTGTATGTGACAGAGGCTGCCACTTGTATCTCAGTTTTCTTTCCTTTTCCTACTCAGCTAGGGACTTTTTCTCTGGAGCATTGCTGATAAACATACTGCCTTACAGGGCCTGGCACTAGGGCTCACACTTGTAATTCAGCACCTGGGAGGCCAAGGCGGGTGTATTTTTGAGCTCAAGAGTTCAAGACCAGCCTGAGCAAGAGCGAGACCCCATCACTAAAAATTAGCCAGGCATTGTGGGGGGCACTTGTAGTCCCAGCTACTTGGGAGGCTGAGACAAGAGAATCGCTTAAGCCAAAGAGTTTGAGGTTGCTATGAGCTGTAATGCGATGACACTCTACTGAGGGCAACAAAGTGAGACCCTGTCTCAATAAAAAAAAAGAAAAAGAAAAAGAAAAAAAATACTGCCTTACTATCTTTCAAACATCTTTCAGATCCAGTAAGGGGACAACTGGGAAGACTGAATTAGATATGAGCTGTAATGCCATGACACTCTACTGAGGGCAACAAAGTGAGATTCTGTCACAAAAGAAAAAAATACTGCCTTACTGTCTTTCAAACATCCTTCAGCTCCAGTAAGGGGACAACTGGAAAGACTGAATTAGCTTGCCCAAAGGCTAAGGCTAGAACCCAGGTTTTTATCTGCCTTTGGTTTAACATTGTTCCTAATGGACTTTATCACCTCTAAAAGAAAGGGCCACCACTAACTTGCCTTTCCTTTCATTCTTTGGGCAACTTAATCAGGATGATATAACCAACAGGACTTTTGGACAACAAAAACCAGTGACTTTCTGAGGATTCTCCATAGTTCCTTCCAAAAAGATTGCATTACTTTGCAGTCCCACTAGCAATGTAAAAGTGTTCCCTTCTCTCCACATCCACACCAATATCTACAGCTTTGAAACATTGTGATGTGGGCCATTCTCACTTGGGAGTAGGTAATATCTCAAGGTAGTTTTGATTTGCATTTCTCTGATGATTAGGGACGATGAGCAATATTTCATATGTTTGTTAGCCATTGTCTGTCTTCTTTAGAGAAGGTTCTATTCATGTCTCTTGCCCAGTGATGTATGGGATTGTTTGGTCTTTTTTTTTTTTTTTTTGCTGTTGATTAATTTGAGCTCACTGTAGATTCTAGTTATCAAGCTTTAGTCTCATTCATAATATGCAAATATCTGTTTCCATTCTGCAGGTTATCTGTTTGCATTATAGTTTCCTTAGCTGTACAGAAGATTTTCAGTTTAATTAAGTCTCATTTGTTTATTTTTGTAGTTGTTGCAATTGCCTGGAAGTCTTCTTAGATCACCCATTTGATCCTGAAATCCCATTACTAAGCATCTACCCATAAGAAAAAAACTCCTTTTATCTTAAGGACATTTGCACTAGACTTTATTGCAGCTCAATTTACAATTGCCAAAATGGAGACAGCCTAAATGCCCACCAACCCTGAAATGGATTAACAAGTTGTGGTATATGCATACCATGGAATGCTATTCAGTCACTAAAAATGTTGGAGACGTTACATCTTTTATATTAACCTGGATGGAGGTGGAACACATTCTTCTTAATAAAACATCACAAGAATGGAGAAACAATAATCCAGAGTACTCTATTCTAGTATGAAGACAGTAAATGAGCTAATAAAAGGAAGCATAGAGGAATGAGAAATTGGGGATAGGGGAGGAGACAGGGGTATGGAACTTCTGGTGTATGGCACACCTCTTGGAGGCAGGACACAATTATAAAAGGGACTTTATCTAACAAATGCAATCAGTGTAACTTAATTCTTTGAATCTCAAACAATAAAAGAAAAAACAGTGACTCATAAATGACCTCATCCTGAAGAAGCAGAAAGTTGTTAATCTTTGGTGACTGTTGAGAACACAGAGAATGGGCCGGAAACCTTGTCTTTAGGTAATCTTGGAGGGCAAACAAGCAGAAAACAGGGGAAGAGTAGAAATATAACCTCAAAAATAAAAGTGAGAAGTGTATCTATTTAATCCACCCTCAAGACCAAGTCAGTTAATGGCTCTTCTTTCAGAGCTTTATGGAGCTATATATCCCTCTTGTTTAGGTTTCCAGGATTGGAAAAAAATGAAAAAACCTAAATAAGGTCATCACCACCACCACCACTACCCTTATCATTTTAGTATATGTATTTCTGAAATTGAGTTCTTATTGGCTCAGCTATCAAGTTATAAAGCTTAATCCAGTTCTCCTTGTTCTTTATAAATTAGCTGTCAGGTTAGGGCAGGGACATTCATTCTTATTCTGGAAAGAGCTTTATCATTATTATATATACATATATCCTTGCTCTGTCAGTTGTATTTACTACCTACTTAAATTGCTGAATGAAAAGATATATAATTATATATCTATCTATATAATTATATCTTTTATATATTTTTTTATTATATCAAACAGGTTGTCTAAGAAGACTTCCAGGCAATTGCAACAACAACAAAAATAAACAAATGAGACTTAATTAAACTGAAAATCTTCTGTACAGTTAAGGAAACAACAACCGAAGCAAACAGACAACCTTCAGAATGAGAA
>NW_003852713.1:344451-350098 GCF_000181295.1 Otolemur garnettii
ATATATTCTTAATATGTAAAATATATTATCTTATTATATATATATATATAATTCGTTTATCAAATATATGTTAACATACACGGTGGCAGGCACTGAGAAAACTTTGTCGCCCTTGGTAGAGTGCCGTGGCGTCACAGTTCAGAACAACCTCAAACTCTTGGGCTTAAGCAATTCTCTTGCCTCGGCCTCCCGAGTAGCTGGGACTACAGGTGACCACCGCAATGCCTGGCTATTTTTTGGTTGCAGTTGTCATTGTTGTTTAGCAGCCCTGGGCTGGGCTTGAACCCGCCAGCCTCAGTGTATGTGGCCAGACCCCAAATAATTAAGCTATGGAGGCCAAGCCTGAGAAATCTTTTTAAAAACTTATTTTCTATTCCTTTCATCTTAAATGTCTTGTCTATCTCCCTCCCATCTAAACTTGTCTTCCTTTAATTTCTACTTTAGTTTCTGACTTCCACAGCAAAATTTTTCCTACTTCGTCAGTGATTCTTTAATATCCATTCTTGTCTGTTCTGCTCCTTGATACTTAATCATAAATAAACTGCCTTATAACAACTGCCTACTTGTTTTTGGTTTTTTTTTATGATTTTTTTTCCTGAAAACAGTATTTGTAGTATTGCCTCCATAATTAGTCCCAACTTAACTGTCATTTCTCTGAAACCTTCCCTCATCCCTTCATCTAGAAATACTCTTTTTGAGTTCCCATATCACATTTCTTTCAGTTTTTGAAAACTATATTACTCTCTATCCTGCATTATAGTTATTTGTATTCATATTTAAACCATTATCTTTTTTTTCAGACTGAGAGGTGCGTGAAGACACAATTCTCAAAGTACTGAACTATTTACCTGTCCCATGTAAATACTTGGTACATGTTTTGTAAATAATCTTCTAAGATCTACTCTAAATTGCCATGTTTTGTGAATGAAAGAAAACTTGATTGGGATGAATGACCTGATCATCTAGTACAGTTGCCATCTCATTACTAAGTAGAGTAGGAATGAACAACAGTGTAGTATTGGGGCCATTTATTTACTCAAAGACAATGTGAGATCATGTTGGGTTTTCATTCTGATTTTTATGTGCTAATGTTTTTTATTTAAGTTTATACCTAGAAGTCAGATTTCTGATTTATTTATTATCCCCAGCTCACCTTCATCATCTACCCTCATTTTCCTCATCTCTGAAATTCTATGGTAATTTGTGACATTATAAATAATGTAACTAAAGCATTGGACCCAGTGCCTGATAGCTCATATGTATTTCATTTTTTCTTTTTCTTTCTTTCTTTCTTTTTCTTTTTTTGAGATAGAATCTCACTATGTCACCCTTGGTAGAGTGTTGTGGTGTCACAGATCACAGCAACCTCAAACTCTTGGGCTTAAGCAATTCTCTTGCCTCAGCCTCCCAAGCAGCTGGTACTACTGGTGTCCACTACAATACCTGGCTATTTTTCGGTTGTAGTTGTCATTGTTCTGACAGGCCCCAGCTGGATTTGAACCTGTCAGCCCTGGTGTATGTGGCTGTTGCCCTAGCCACTGAACTATAGGCACCGAGCCAGCTTATATATATTTCTTAAGTATAGGGTCTCATCATCTTATTTATTTATTTATTAATTATTTATTTTGAGACAGAGTCTTACTTTGTTGCCCCAGGTAGAGTGCTGTGGCATCACAGCTCACAGTAACCTCAGACTCCTGGGCGCAAGCGATTCTCTGGCTTCAGCCTCCCCCAGTAGCTGGGATTACAGGCCCCCACCACCAGGGTGGGCTATTTTTAGAGGCAGAGTCTCACTCTAGCTCAGGCTGGACTCCAGCTGGTGAGCTCAGGCTATCCTCCTGCCTCAGACTCTCAGAGTTCTGGGATTACAGGTGTGAACCTCTGTGCCCAGCCCCCATGTTATTATTTTTAATAATTTGTTTAAATTTTGCTGGGTATATAGAGAGGAGGAATGTAGATTAGTGGGATAGAAGTTGAATTTAAATGTTTTTAACATGTGAGATGCTTTGAATACTATACTAAAAGATGTTATCTGCATACTTAGACAAAATAGGTATGATACAAACAAGCTAAGTTTTAGGATTATTAAGTAGCAAATACCTAACTCTAGATCCCAGTCCAGATATATCAGTTCACTATCATTTTAACATTTTGTTGTAACCTCAAACTCACCATTGCTTAAATAGAACCAATCATCACTCCTAGGCTCTTCACCCATCCCTTGTTCAAGACTTCTTGTTTTCACTTCCCTGTTTCTGCAACTTACCAATCTCATAGTAGTGATGGACTTATTTAGTTTTCTCTTCTGTAAGTTATAGATCATAACAGAAATTACCTCTAAGATTGCACTAAAGAATAAATACATGAATTTTGACAGCACTTAGAAGAAGGCATGAAAGCATTTTAAGCAATGGGAAAATGTAGTTGGCGTGGTTCCCATATCCCATGCTCAAAAGGTTAGCATTAAACTTACAGTCTTCTGTTGATTGATGTTTGATATATTTCCAAACTATTGCAGTGTTGTTCATAATAGCAATAAAACTTTGGAAGTAGTGTATTAGATAGTTTGTGCTGCCATACAAAATTCCAATGACAGAGTGGCTTAAACAACTGAAATTTATTTTCTCATACTTCTGGAGGTGAAAAGTCTGAGATCACAGTGCCAGCATAATCTGATTCTCATGTAGGCTTGCCTCATGACTTATAGAAGGCCACTTCCTCCCTGTGTACTCACATAACCTTCTTTCTGCAAGTAGAGGAGGTGTGAGTTCTTTCTGGTGTTTCCTCTTCTATAAAGATGCTAATCCTGTCAGATTAGGACCCTACCTTTATGAACTCATTTAACTTTAATTACTTCCATTTAAACCATGTGTGAAGGGCAAATAAAGAACCTTTATTACTTCCATAAAGGCCCTGTCTCCAAATATACTCAGATTGGGCATTAAGGCTTCAATGTATGGATTTGGGGGATAACACAATTTGGTCCATAGCAGTATATCAATTTATTCAGTCCCACATTTAAAAAAAATGGTTTTGAGAGAGTCTCACTTTGTCACCCCCATAAAATGACAAAGAATTTGAGACCAGCCTGCGCAAAAGTGAGACCTCCCTCTCTAAAAATATGCAGGGTGTGGTGGCATTCTCCTGTATTCCCATCCACTGGGGAGTACTTGAGCCATGGCATCACAGCTCACAGCAACTTCAGATTCCTGGGCTCAAGTGATAATCTTGCCTCAGGCTCCCGAGTAACTAGGATTACAGGTGCCCGCAGCAATGCCCAGCTACTTTTTAGAGGTGGGTCTCACTCTAGCTGAGGCTGGCAGTTCTCTTGCCTCATCCTCCCCAGTACCTGGGACTATAGGCGCTCCTGACGACGCCCAGCTATTTATTTGTTGCACTTTTACTCAGGGCTGGATTCAAAACCACCACCCTCGGTATATGGGGCTGGCACTCTACCCACTGAGCCACAGGTGCCCCCCAAATAAATAGAATTTTTAATAAGGTATATGAAATCTTTTGGGCACAGTGGCTCACTTCTACAATCCTAGCACTCTGCGAGGCCAACATAGGTTGATTGGTTGATTCCTTGGGCATAGGGGTTGGAGACCAGCCTGAGCATGAGTGAGATTCTGTCTCTACTAAAAATAGAAAAATTAGCTCAGTGTTGTGGTGGGCACTTGTAGTCCCAGCTACTTAGGAAGCTGAATCTGGAAGATCAGGAGTTTGAGGTTTCTGTGAGCTAGGCTGATGTTATAGCAATCTAGCTTGGGACAACAAAGTGAGACTCTGTCTTAAAAAATATATATATATATATATATATATACATATATATATCCTGCTTTTGAAATGTTGTTAGCTAATTTTACATTAATTTCTAACATCAGCAGGCTAACATCTATAGTGGGCTGCCAGTTTTCTCTATTTGACCTAGCCTAAAAATTCACTGAGGGTAGAGACCTGAGACCAGGGACTTTGTTTTCTCCTTTCCGTAATTATCTATGCCTTTCTCCCTACACCCTAAACCAGGCGTCCTCAACCTACGGCCCTCTGGCCACATGCGGCCCACCTAGGACATTTATCCGGCCTGCCAGGTGTTTTTGCCATCACTGCCTGTCCTGCTCAGCAGCCAACTGATCCCGGGGCCCATAGTCCGGCCCTCCAACGGTCTGAGGGACAGTGGACTAGCCTCCTGTTTAAAAAGTTTGAGGGCCCCCGCAAACATACACGTAGTGTCTATATAGGGTTTGCTGTTTAGAGATCCTCTATAAAGACCTGATTATAGCCAGAAAGTTCCTCTTTAAGTTGAGCATAATCTGCAATTAGTAAAATAGCAGTTCTGCTTTCTCCAAATAGCTACCTTATGTCTTTGAAGACAATTATCAGGCAGGCTTTCTTTTCCCCTACCCCTTTTTTGCCAAATATAACCATCCAAATTTTTTAAGCTAGCTCCATTAAAAAGAAAAATGATCCTTGGCTTGGCACCTGTAGCTCAGTGGCTAGGGCGCCAGCCACATACACCAGGTCTGCCAAACAACAATGACAACTACAACCAAAGAATAGCCAGGTGTTGTGGTCGATGCCTGTAGTCCCAGCTACTTGGGAGGCTGAGGCAAGAGAATCGCTTAAGCCCAAGAGTTGGAGGTTGCTGTGAGCTGTGACACCACAGCACTATACTGAGGGTGACAAAGCAAGACTGCCTCAACAACAACAACAACAAAATGATCCTTTATTTCTATAGAGTTTCTTTTTATTTTTTCTACGTTTGTCTTCTATTTCTCATTTTCTTTGACTTACAGAGTCACAAATGAGGTACAGTATCCTAAGAAAGGTCTTCATAATGCTGAATATATATTTAAGTTTAATTATTTAAATAAAATTATCTCAGCTTGTTTCTTTCTGTATGTTTAATGATCTATTTTTCATCTTCAATTAGAATGTGAGAGGATAGGCTGTCTGTGAATGTATTCTTTTTTTGTTTTTAAAATTCTGATAAACATTTACATTAGTTGGCAGTAAAGAAATAATAGTGCACTTTCTCTCTCTATTTTTTTTTTTGTATGTGTGTGAGTAGTAGCTAGATCCTAGAATAGATGTGTAGTGTTAAGTTGGTCAGTGCATTAATCTGACCTTTTGGGAGGTTATGAACTGAGATGGCCCAAGACCCTTCTAGGACTTCTTGACATCATGCTTCTAAGGCATGTAGCTCAGACAGTGAGTGGAAAGGTTAATTTAAGAGACAAAGTCGGTGGCACCTGTGGCTCAAAAGGGAGGTGGCAGGTTCAAACCCAGCCCCAGACAAAAACTGCAAAAAAAAAAAAAGATTAACGAAAAAAGTATATATATAAAAGAGACAGAGTCTATGCCCCTAAGCACCTGTTACAATAAACATAGATGAGGACCATTGTATTGTTACAAATTCTTCTTGGTTGGTGCAGTGACACCATGTTTAATTTGTTGGAAGAGATTGTTGTATAAAATAATGGTATAAAATGATAAAGAGGATGATATGAATTTTTTGTTTTTACTCACCACTATAATAGTGAGGATAAATTTTCATGATGTTGGAGAATAATGAATTTTTCTTCTGTGATTATTTCCTTTTTTTTTTTTTTTTTTTTTATTTTTTTTTTTTTTTTTTTTTTTTTTT
>NW_003852713.1:350261-364136 GCF_000181295.1 Otolemur garnettii
ACCCTTGGTATATGGGGCTGGCGCCCTACTCACTGAGCCACAGGCGCCACCCATCCCCCCCTTTTTTTAACTGTTGCCTTAGTGCCACCTGGAGTTGTGATTCCTAGAGGTTTTGTCTTATGATTAATGCCATAGTGACTGGAAATCCTTTAATACTCTTTGGAAATGTTCAGTTGTAGAGCTTATTGTTTACGTGTGAAAACACCTCCATCATTATTGCTTTCAACTTTAGGAAACTATTCCAAAATGCTGGGCAGTAACAAGTATTTTAAGAGGAAAAGAGCTTTGGTATCATACATCATACCTGGATTTAAATCCTAATTGAGTAATTTACCAGTTTATGTTACTTTGAGATTATTTAATCTCATTGAGCCCATATTTCTTCCTGTGTATAAGGAAATCAACAGCAGTACCCACCTTACAAGATGATTGTGAAGATTAAATATGTTGCATTATAAATGTCATTGAAATGAAGTGATATGATATCTGGGATTTAACTACAACAATTTTATACTGTGTGCCTCCAAATTCATTATCCAAATTTAAGCACAAATGATATGAAAGCTTTCCTTCCTGTAAAGCTATGTAGGTAAACGTTAGACATTACCATTTGTTTTGTCCAAATGATCTGTCCTATTAACTCATTCATAACTCACATTTCATTAGTGGAATGATAGTGATGTGAAAGTTATTTCTAACCTACTGCTCAAGGTCATTGCCAAGGTCTGATTTTTCACACATGTCTGCCTCCTGGGGGTAGATGTTATCATGTTGTGCACAGAGTCAGTCATGATATTGGTCTTCTGGGAGCCTGTCAAAAAATCATGCAAAAAAATTCAAAAATTTAGATCTTTGTCATAAATTAGTTAAGGCACTAGGTTTCTTCTTTGGCTTGTGTGTCAGGGTTCCCAATTCTCTGCTTGCATCTTAGTTGTAGGCTGTAAAGATCTGCTTTGTTTCCTTCTTTAACAATATAACTTCTCACTTCATCTCTAGGCACTTTTTTTTTTCCTTTCCGTGTTGGCCAAAGGGTGGTGGGATATGGTCTGGTTTTGTTTTGCATGATTTGGTTTGGTTTGCATCTTCTGGCAGGGATGTGTTCTTACTACCCTGTTCCTGTTCTGTGAAGGCACTGTTAACTTTAATAAAACAAGCAGATAATTATGGGAAATGTCAACTGGGTACAAAATAAGCTTGGGAACATTACAAAATTTACATTATTTTGTCAAATTCCTATGGTCACAGCCTCTGGAAAATGATTGTGATATCTTGCATTTGTAACAGGTTACTAACCCACTAGAGATGGGATCCAATAATCTTTTCTATTTTCTTTTTCTCTATTTCCTTGTCAAGTGCCCTGCCCTTAGGAGAAAGACCAGAAAGTCTAGTTTCCTGGTACAAAAGTTCAAAGAGCCAATCCAGCAGTATAATGGTTATTACCTGATGTTCTGCTGCCTGGATGATTTCACATCTCAGCAGCTTAGAACTTAGTGCATACTATAACCCTCTTTATGTATTTCCCTACTACTCCCCTCTCTGACAGCTTCTGTTCAGCTTTTTGGTCTCTCTTAGACACTTAGAGCAGCAATTTCAACTCTAGAGAAAAGCAAGAGGCTTATAAAGTCCCCCCATCTTTTTTTTTTTTTTTACAAAAACTAAGCCTTTAAAGCATTATGTGAGCCCTAATTTTTTTCAGTTTTTAATTTTTCTTGGTTAAATATTTTTAAAAACTAAATCTAAAAGAGAATGTTATATACTTCCCCAATGCTTTCTCTGTAATCGTGCTCCTATCTACATTTAAAATGTTGACCAGGATTAGCTAATGGCAATTCTATTTGGCTGTTCTTTGAGTGAGAGGACACTAACCCAAAACTGCTGGGACATTTCTAATTTTCAACCATCCTCCTTATGCTATTTAACTAAAACATTTGTGATATGAGATGGGCAAGAAATATTTTTCAGGCTCTTTGATTGTTGCTATTACAGCTTTTGAAGGTAGGCAGCTATAGTTGTGGATTTGGTTATAACCTTTGTCATTCCCATGATCATTCATTCATTCATTCCTTTGCTGGACGTAGTATGTAGGAGATACTCTGCTAAAAGATAGGGATACAGAGAGAAACAATATTAGGGAACTATTGAAGGGCTCATGGGGGGATGAAAGAAACAGACAATGCTTTGTGCCATAACAGGACAAATTGCAATCATTCTGTTGTAAACAATTATTAACTTGATAAAACCTCATAGTAACTCTATGAGCTAGCACTATTATTATTCCCATTCAACAGAACAGAAAACAGACACAGGAGACTGGAAAAACCTACCTAACATCTTATTGTTAAGAAGTTTCAGAAGTAGGATTTGACTATACGCAGTCACTACAGAGCAAGCCCACATATTTTACCACAGCTTGATAGCAATATGGAATATTTACTAGACGGGGAAGTGACTGAGAAATGATGAAGGGCCAGGAGATATTTCTGCAGTATAATTATTATAGCTGATACCTAATTAACTGAAGATGGAGAGAAGGGAGTCAAAATGACTTACCCTCATGTTTTTAGACTGATAGACTAGATTGATACTGGTTCTTCAAGTTGATATCAGAAATACACGTATATGAGGGGGAGCAAGTTTGTGAAACTTATTGGGTATAAAAGGCCTGTTTGACACAGAATTGAAGATTCTGACCATTAGTAATAATAATGATGTGATTATAATAATAGCTAATAAAAAACATTTTTTTCATTTTTGAAATGAAATTGAGAATACAAAGAACCAGGTTACACTGATTGCATTTGTTAGGTAAAGTCCAAATTACAATTGTGTCCTACTCCCAAAAGGCATGTCACACACTGTGAACCCCACCCCCTCCTCCTTCTCCTTGTCTGCTATCCCCCTTACTCCAACCCACCATGTACTAGGTCATTAGTTGTCCTCATATCAGAATTCAGTACATAGAATTCTTGCTTCTCCATTTTTGTGATGCTTTACTAAGAATTATGTTTTCACTTCCATCCAGATTAATACAAATGATGTAAAGTCTCCATATTTTTTACTGGCTGAAAATTATTTCATGGTATATATATGCCACAGCTTATTAATCCATTCCTGGATTGGTTGGGCATTTAGGCTATTTCCACATTTTGGCAATTGTAAATTGAGCTGCAATAAACAGTCTAGTGCAAGTGTCCTTATGGCAAAGGAATTTTTTTCCTTCTGGGTAGATACAGAGTAATGGGATTGCAGGTTCAAATGGAAGATCTAGTTTGAGGTCTTTGAGGTTCTCAACACTTCCTTCCAAAACAGTTGTATTAGTTTACAGTCCCACCAGCAAAGTAAAAGTGTCCCCTTCTCTCCACATCTGTGCCAATATCTGCACTTTTGAAATTTTGTGATGTGAGCCATTTTCATTGGGGTTAGATGATATGTCAGGGTGGTTTTGATTTGCATTTCATGATGAGCATTTTTTCATGTTTGTTGGCCATTTCTCTGTCTTCTTTAGAGAGGTCTCTACTCATATCTCTTGCCTATTGATATATGGGATTATTGGCTTATTTCATGTTGATTAATTTGAGTTATATGTAGATTCTAGCTATCAAGCTTTGGTTGTTTCAAAATATGCAAATATCCTTTCCTGTTGTGTAGGTTGTCTATTTGTTTTAGACGTTGTCTCCTTAGCTGTACAGAAGCTTTTCAGTTTCATTAAGTCCCATTTGTTTATTTTTGTTGTTGCAATTGCCACAGAAATCTTCTTTCTAAAGACTTTCCCCAGGCCAATATCTTCAAGTGTTTTTCTAATGATTTCTTTGAGGATTTTTATTATTTCATACCTTAAACTTAGATCTTTTATCTCTCTTCAATCAATTTCGGTGAATGGAGAAAGGTGCAGGTACAGTTTCATTCTTTTACATGTGGATATCCAGTTCTCTCAGCACCATTTACTGAGTAGGGACTCTTTCTACTGGTGTATGTTCTTGTTTGGTTTATCAAAAATTAGGTGGCTGTAAGAGGTTAGTTTCAGGGGTGGCACCCGTGGCTCAGTGAGTAGGGTGCCGGCCCCATATACCAAGGATAGCGGGTTCAAACCCAGCCCTGGCCAAACTGCAACAAAAAAAATAGCCAGGCACTGTGGCAGGTGCCTCCAGTCTCAGCTACTCAGGAGGCTGAGGCAAGAGAATTGCCTCAGCCCAGGAGTTGGAGGTTGCTGTGAGCTGTAACACCACAGCACTCTACCAAGGGCAACAAAGTGACACTCTATCTCTAAAAAAAAAAAAAAAAAAAAAAAAAAAAGATGTTAGTTTTTGTTTCAGAAATGACCCTTCTAAGCCTATTTTCTTGAGTTCTGATCTTGAAAGGGTGCTGGATATTATCAAAAGAGTTTTCTGC
Organism: Otolemur garnettii; assembly: GCF_000181295.1. Taxonomy (NCBI): domain Eukaryota; kingdom Metazoa; phylum Chordata; class Mammalia; order Primates; family Galagidae; genus Otolemur; species Otolemur garnettii. The sequence goes on from NW_003852713.1 coordinate 354,651, forward strand.
ATCAATTGAGAGAATCATGCGGTCTTTGTTTTTATTTTATTTATGTGATGTATTGTATTTATGGATTTAAAGATATTGAACCAACTTTGTAACCCTGGGATAAAACTGTCTTGATCATGGTGTATAATTGTTTTGGTGTGTTCTTGAATTTTGTTTGCTAGGATCTTATTGAATATTTTTGCCCCAATATTCATTAATGATATTGGCCTATATTTTTCTTTTTTTGTTATATCTTTTCCTGGTCTGAGGATCAGGGTGATATTTTGCTTCATAGAATGTGTTTGGGGGTAAGCCTTCTTTTTCTGTTTTGGAAAAGGTTATGTAATAAGGGTACTAGTTCCTCTCTGAAGGTTTGGTAGAATTCTGATGTGAAGCCTTCTGGTCCCAGACTTTTCTTTTGTGGGAGATTTCATATTGTTGTTGCTATTTCAGTGCTTGATATAGGTCTCTTCAGCATTTCTAATTCTTTCTTGCTGAGTCTAGGAAGGTGGAGTGCATCTAGATATTGGTCTATTTCCACCAGATTTTTATATTATTGACAATAGAGTTTTTATAGTAATCATTGAGGATTTTTTTTGATTTCTGAAGTATCTGTTGTTCTTTCTCCTTTATCATTTCTGATTGATGATATTAGAGATTTTACTTTTCTGTTTCTGGTTAGATTAGCCAGAAGTTTATGAATTTCATTGATCTTTTCAAAAAAACCAAAACCTTTTGTTTTGTTGATGTTTTGAATGATTCTTTTGTTTTCAATTCCATTGAATTTTGCCATAATTTTGGTTATTTCCTTTCTTCTGCTGGGATTGGGGTTGTAATGTTCTTCTTTCTCCAGTTGCTGGAGATGTTCATTTAAGTAGTTTACTTCCTCTCTTTTTGTTTTCTTGATGAAGGCTTCCAATGCTATAAATTTCCCTCTTAGGACTGCCTTTGCAATATCCCACAAGTTTTGATAGTTTGTGTCTTCAGTATCATTTTGTTCCAAAAGTTTGGTGATTTCTTTTTAATCTCGTCCTGGACCTAGGTATCATTCAGCATAAGGTTATTCATTTAGTTCCCATGGCTTTGTTTGTGTATGAAGATTCCTGTTGCTATTGAATTCAACTTTTATACTGTGATGGTCCAAGAAGGTACAAGGAATAATTTCTATTCTTTTAAATTTACTGAGGTTATACTTGTGTCTTAAGATATGATCAATTTTGGAGTACGATCCATGGGATGAAGAGAAAAATGTATATTCAGTATTATTTGGATGAAATATTCTGTAGATGTCTGTTAAGCCCATGTGTTGTAGGGTCAAGTTTAAGTCCAATATTTCTTTGTTTAGTTTTTTTTTCTTAGAGTATGTATCCAAAAGAGACAAAGGGGTGTTAAAATCTCCAACTATTATAGTGCTGGAAGATATCAAATTGTTCATGTCTGTAGAGTTTCCTTTATAAATTGAGAGGCATTCTGGTAGGGTGCATAAATGTTAATAATTGTAATAATTGAAATCTCTTCTTGCTTAGTGTTTTCCTTGACAAATATGAAGTGACTGCAACTGATAGAGGCCTTATACAACAAACCCACAGCCAATATCATACTGAATAGAGTAAAATTGAAAACAATTCCACTCATATCTGGAACTAGGCAAGGATATCCATTGTCTCCACTGTTATTCAACATGATAATAGAAGTTCTAGCCATTGCAATCAGGCAAGAGAATGGGATCAAGGTATTCAAATGAAGACAGAGGAGATCAAACTCTCACTCTTTGCAAGGATATGATCTTATACCTGGAAAACCCCAGGGACTCAACTACAAAACTCTTAGAAGTGATTAAGGAATAGAGCAGCATTTCAGGATATAAGATCAATACTTACAAATCAGTAAATTTTGTATATGCCAATAACAGGCCAGCTGAAAATATATAGTCAAGAACAATGTTTCTTTTAAATTAGTGCCAAAGAATATGAAATATCTAGGAATTTATCTAACAAAGGACATGAAATATCTCCATGAAGAGAATTATGAAATTCTGAGAAGAGAAATAGCTGAAGATGTTAACAAATGGAAGAACAGACCATGCTCATGGTTGGGAAGAATCGAAATTGTTAAAATGTCTGTACTACCCAAAGCAATCCCTATTAAGCCACCAGCATCATATTTTAAAGAGCTTGAAAAAATAAAGCTTCATTTTATATGGAATCAGAAAAAAACCTTGAATAGCAAATGCATCACTCAGAAATAAAAACAAATAAAGAGGTATCACGTTACCAGATTTCAGGCTATACTATAAATCTGTAGTGATCAAAACAACATGGTACTGGCACAAAAATAGAGAGGTATATGTATAGAACATAATAGAGAACCAAGAGATGGACTCAAACACTTATAGTCATTTAATCTTTCAAAAACCTATCAAAAACATTCAATGGTGGAAAGATTGCCTATTTAACAAATGGTGCTGGGTGGACTGGCTGGCAACCTGTAGAAGAATGAAATTAAATCCCCATCTCTCATCATTAGCAAAAATTGATTCTCACTGGAAAAAAAGATCTAAACTTAAGACATGAAAATATAAAAATATTAGGAGATAGTGCTGGGAAAACACTTGAACAAACTAGCCTGGGAGAATTTTTTATGAGGAATTGCCCTGGGAAATTGAAGCAACACCAAAAATGTATTATGAGGATCTGATCAAACTAAAAAGCTTCTGCACAGTGAAAAGCTCAGTAAATAAAGCAATGGTTCTCAACCTGCCCTTTAATACAGTTCCTCATGTTGTGATGACCCCCAACCATAAAATTATTTTTGTGGCTACTTCATACCTGTAATTTTGCTACAGTTATAAATCATAATGTAAATATCTGATAGGCAGAATGTTTTTTCTGATGGTCTTAGTGAACACAACCCACAGGATGAGAACTGCTGAAATAAAGCAAACAGACAGCCTTCAGAATTGGAGAAGATATTTCCAGGTTATGCTTCTGACAAAGGTCTGATAACTAGAATCCACAGAGAGCTCAAACTAATCAATTAAAAAAAAAATCCCATGTAATCCCAAATAATCCCACAATTCTACGTGGGCAAGAGACTTGAACAGAAGCTTCTCTGAAGAACACAGGGACTTGGTCTACAGACACATGACAAAATGCTCACCATCTTGAGTCATCAGAGAAATGCAAATCAAAACTACATTGAGATATCATCTAACTCCAGTAAGATTAGCCCACATAAGAAAATTCCAAAACTACAGATGTTGGTGCGGATGTGGACAGTAGGGAACACTTCTAACACTACTAGTGAAAATGCAGGCTAATGCAACCTTATTGGAAAGAAGTTTGGAGAATAATCCAGAAACTAAAAGTGGACCTACCCTTTTATTCTGTAATTCCCCAACCAGGCATTTACCCAGATGATCAAAAATCATTTTATAACAAGACATTTGTGGGTGGCACCCTTAATTCAGTGGGTAGGGCGCTGGTCACACACACCGAGACAGGCAGATTTGAACCCGGTCTGGGCCAGCTAAAACAACAATGACAACTGCAGCAAAAAAAAATAGCCGGGGTGCTTTGTCAGGCACCTTAGTTCTAGCTGCTTGGGAGGCATGAGAATCACTTAAGCCCAAGAGTTAGAGGTTGCTGTGAGTTGTGATGTCATGGCACTCTGTTCAAGGTGACAGCTTGAGACTCTGTCTCAAAAAAAGAAAGAAAACAAACAAACAAACAAAGACATTTGCACTAGAATGTTTATTGAAGCCCAGTTCACAGTTTCTGAGTAATGGAAGCAACCTAAGTGCCCATCAACCCATTAATGGATTAACAGTTTGTGGTATATGTACACCATGGAATACTATGCCTCCATAAAAAAGATGGAGACTTCACATCTTTAATATTTATCTGGATGGAGCTGGGACATTTTCTTCTATGTAAAGTTCTCAAGAATGGATAAGAATGTATCTAATGTATTCAATACTGCTATGAAATCAGTATATAATCACCCACACATTCATTGGTATAGCAAAACATAACCATATCCAGAGAAGGAGGGAAGAGGAAAGAGAAGGGAGGGGATGGGGGAGGCTGGAAGAGGGAGAGTATTTGGGGGGATCAAACTTAACGTGCATAATGCAATGATACATTTCTAAACTATTAATAATAGAGTATGAATGTTTTTACCACAACAAAAAAGTAAGCAAGGAGACAGTTATGTTAATCAGTTAGATGTAATGATTCCACTTTGGATATCAAATCAGCAGATTGTAACCCATAAATGCATTAATGTACACAGTTATGATTTAATAAAGAATTTTCAAAATTATTAGTTTCAAGTTATGGTTTCTATTCACTTCCAGATGTCTATGTCTCCATTTTTATACCAGTGCCATGGGGTTTTGATTACTGTGGGCTTGCAGTACAGCCTACGATCTGATATGCTGATGCCCCTGGCTTAGCTATTCAGGTTTTTTTCTGGTTCCATACAAAATGAAGAACTATTTTTTCCAAGTCTTGAAAGTATGATGTTGGTATTTTAATGGGGATGGCATTGAATCTGTAGATTGCTTTGGGAAGTATAGACATTTTAACAATGTGGATTCTTCCCAGCCATGAGCATGCTTTGTTCTTCTATTTGTTAATATCTTCTGCTATTTCTTTTCTCAGGGTTTTGTAATTTTCTTTATTGAGGTCCTTTTCTTCTTTTGTTTGGTGTGTTCCTAGGTACTTCATTTTCTTTGAAGCTACTGTGAAGAGGGTAGTGGGAACGTCTTGGAGGAAGAGTCTTTTCAACTCAATTTTTTGGAACATTTTCTGAAATCTGGGAATAAGCACTTCTTTGAAGTTTTAGTATAATTATAGTGTGAAGGCATCTGCACCTTGACATCTTTTCATTGGGAAATGTTTCACTGATTCTTTGATCTCATTGCTTGAAATTGTTCTGTTCAGGAGATCTATTTCTTCCTGGCCAAGTCTAGGGAGAGGGTGTGATTCGAAATATTGATCCATTTCCTTCACTGTGTCAAATTTCTGGGCATAGAGTTTCTTGTAGCATTCAGAGATAATCTCTTGTACCTCTGTGGCATCTGTTGTTATTTCCCCTTTATCATTTCTGATTAAAGTTACTATAGATTTTACTTTTCTATTTCTGGTTAGTATGGCCAAAGGTTTATCTATTTTATTTATTTTTCTGAAAACCAACTCTTTGGTTAATTTTCTGAATGATTCTTTTGTTTTTAATTTCCTTAATCTCTGATTTGATTTTGGGTATTTCTTTTCTTCTGTTGGGTTTTTAGGCTTAGGTTGTTCTTTTTCCAATTCCTTAAGATGGTTTCTGAGTTTGTTGATGCACTCTATTTCTGTTTTTCCCATGTGGGTATCTATTGCGATAAATTTTCCTCTCAGGACTGCTTTTGCTTCATCCCACAGGTTTTGGTAGCTTCTGCCTTCATTGTTCTTATGCTCAAGGAAGTTAATGATTTCCGTTTTTATTTCTTCCTGCACCCAGCTGTCATTCAGCATAAAGTTGTTTAATTTCTATGCCTTTGTGTGGGGGTGAATGTTTTTGTTGGACTTGAGTTCCACCTTTCATGCCTTGTGGTCTGAGAAGATACAAGGTAAAATTTCAGTTCTTTTGATTTTATTGAGGTTTGTTAGTGTCCTATGATATGATCTAATTTGATGCATGTTACATGGGCCAATGAGAAGAACATATATTCTTTAGCTTGGGGATGCAGTGGTCCATATACATCTATCAAGCACAGTTGTTCTGGGGTCGCATTTAAGTCCCATCTAAGTCACGTTAAGTATCTTTGTTCAGTTTCTTTTTTTTTTTTTTTTGAGACAGAGCCTCAAGCTATCACCCTGGGTAGAGTGCTGTGGCATCACAGCTCACAGTAACCTCCAACTCCTGGGCTCAAGCGAGTCTCCTGCCTCAGCCTCCCAAGTAGCGGGGACCACAGGCACCCGCCACAATGCCCTACTATTTTTTGGTTGCAGCCGTTATTGTTGTTTGGTGGGCCTGGGCTGGATTCGAACCCACCAGCTTAGGTGTACGTGGCTGGCGCCTTAGCCACTTGAGCCACAGGCTCCAAGCCTTTGTTCAGTTTCTGTTTAGAGTATCTGTCCAGTTCTGGAAAAGGAATGTTAAAGTCCCCTGATGTTTTGGTGTTTTGGGATTTCATATTGCTCAAACTAATTAAGGTCTGCTTCAGGAATCTGGGAGCAGTTAAATTGGGTGCATTAATATTTAGAATTGAAATGTCTTCTTGTTGTATTGTTCCCTTGACCAACATAAAGTGTCCATCTTTGTCTTTTTTGACTTTAGTTGCTTTAAATTCACTTGTATGTGAAAATAAGATTGTAACTCCTCTTTTCTTCTGAATTCCGTTTACCTGAAAAACTGTCATCCATCCTATAACTTTGAGTTTTAATTTGTCCTTAATTTGAAGCTAGGTGTGTTTCTTGCAGACATCAAATAGATGACTTGTATTTTTTATGAGAGAATTAAAATTAATTTTTCTCTTTATTAAACTAACCCTTCCTCCCCCTACCTCCTGCACAAAACCATGGAATCATTTGTTGAGATGATTAGCACTGGGAAAACACTGATATCAGAGGAAGTTTACCAGATGCCTGCAGAAGCTGAACTCATCATCCCCTGCCAGGCATTAGCTACAGAGTTGCTTCATTTTCTAGTCAAAAACAGTGAGGTTTATGACCTTTCTATCTCCAAAAAAATTACTCCAAGGATAAATAAAATAAAAAATATTCTGAAGGTTTCATACATTTCGAACATAGTTAGAGTAGAAGTCACAACTCTAACTTCGTAATAGTATTCTGACTTCAAGTTTTTTGTAGTTAGGAGTCAGTGATTCTCAGGAATTCCTTTCTTTACCATTTAGTCTTTAAACTGCTTTTGTTAATGAATCTTAGATTTAGAAGACTCTGAGAAGTCACCTGGTGATTTCTTCTCCCCATTTAAGCACTTCCTTTCAGAAGCACTGTTAAGGAGCTCATTCTGTGCAAAATCTGTTCCTTGGCTGTACGGCCCTAAAGAAGAAAACTATTCATATTACTGAAGAAAAATCTACCTCAGTGTAATTTTTTTTCTAAGATTCACCTAAATTATGTGAGTTTCCTAAAATATTTCTGAGGTTTTTTTTTTTTCTGAAAACTATTTTTTGGGATTCATTAAAGGTACAAAATGTGTCACACACTAAGATCCCACCCCTCTCCTTCCCTCCTTCTCTCTCTCTCTGCTCTCCCCTTGCCATTAATTGTCCTTAAATCAAGATTGAATACATAGGATTCATGCTTCTCCATTCCTGTGATGCTTTACTAAGAATAATGTGTACCACTTCCGTCCAGGTTAATACAGAGGATGTAAAGTCTCCATTTTTATAATGGCTGAAAATCTCCATTTTTATAATGGCTGAGTACTAAATGCTAGTATTCCACTTTTATAATGGCTGAAGAGTATTCCATTATTTTTGGAATAACTTCTGCAGTATAGGAATAAGCTCTTCTTTGAAGGTTTTGATAGAATGAACCACAGCAGGTTAATTCATTCCTGAGTTGGGGGGCATTTATATTTTCACATTTTGGTGATTATAAATTGAACTGAGTTAAACAGTCTAGCACAAGTGTCCTTATGATAAAAGTTTTTTTTTTGTTTTTTTTTGTTTTTTTTTTTTTGTCCTTCTGGATAGATGCCCAATAATGGGATTACAGATGGGAGTTTTGGCATGAGTTCTTTGAGATTTCTCCATACTTCCTTCCAAAAGGTTGTATTAGATTACAGTCCCACCAACAGTATAAAAATGTTCCTTTCTCTCCACATCTGCGCCAGCATATCCAGTTTTGAGATTTTGTGATGTGGGTCATTCTTATCAGGGTTAGATGACATCTCAGTGTTGTTTTGATTTGCATTTCTCTAATAATTAAGGATGATGAGCAGTTTTTCATATGTTTGCTAGCCATTCATCTGTCTTCTTGGTTCTGTTCATCTCTCTTCCCCATTGATATATGGGATTATTGGCTTTTTTCATGTGGATTAATTTAAGTTCTCTATAGATCCTAGTTATTAAGTTTTTGTCTGATTCAAAATATGCAAATTTCTTTTCCCAGTGCATAGGTTGTCTATTTGCTTTGGTTGTGGTCTCCTTAGCTGTACGAAGCTTTTCAGTTTAATTAAGTCCCATTTGTTTACATTGATTGTTATTGCAATTGCCATGGCAGTCTTCTTCATAAAGTCTTTCCTCAGGCCGATATCTTCCAGTGTTTTTCCTATGTTTACTTTGAGGATTTTTATCATTTCATGCCTTAAATTTAAGTCCTTTATCCAACTTGAATCAATTTTTGTGAGTGGAGAGAGGTGCAGGTCCAGTTTCACTTTTTTGCATGTGGATATCCATTTCTCCCAGCACCATTTATTGAATAGGGATTCTATCCCCCAGTGTATGTTCTTGTTTGGTTTACCAAAGATTACATGGTTGTAAGTTGTAAGTTTCATTTCCTGGTTTTCTGTTAGATTCCAAAAGTCTATGTCTCTATTTTTGTGCCAGCACCATGCTGTCTTGACCACTATGGGCTTGTAGTGCAGCCTAAAATCTGGTACACTGATGCCCTGGCTTTATTTTTATTACTAAGAAATTCCTTAGATATACGGGTTTTTTTTTTTTTTTTCTGGTTCCATACAAAATGCAGAATCCTTTTTGCCAAGTCTTGAAAGTACGATGTTGGTACTTTAATAGGGATGGCATTGAATCAGTAGATTGCTTTGGGAAGTATAGACATTTTAACAATGTTGATTCTTCCCAGCCATGAGCATGGTATGTACTTCCATGTGTTAATATCTTCTGCTATTTCCTTTTTAGTGTTTCATAATTTTCTTTACAGAGGTCCTTCATCTCTTTTTTCAGGTATTTCATTTTCCTTGAAATCATGGTGAAGGGAGTTGTGTCCTTAATTAGATTCCCATCTTGGCTGTTATTGGTGTATACAAAGGCTACTGACTTGTGGACATTGATTTTATATCCTGAGACATTACTGTATTTTTTGATGACTTCCAGGAGTCTTGTGGTTGAGTCTTTGGAGTTCTCTAAGATCATATCATCAGCAAAGAGGGAGATTTTGATCTCCCCTGCTCCCATTTGGATGCCCTTTATTTCCTTGTTGTTTTGTTTTGTTTTGTTTTTTGAGACAGGAGCCTCAAGCTGTCCCCCCTGGGTAGAATGCCCTGGCATCACAGCTCACAGCAACCTCCAACTCCTGGACTCAAGTGAGTCTCCTGCCTCAGCCTCTCTAGTAGCTGGGACCACAGATGCCTGCCACAACACCTGGCTATTTTTTGGTTGCAGCTGTCATTGTTTGGCGGGCCTGGGCTGGATTCGAACCCGCCACCTTAGGTATATGTGGCTGGCACCTTAGCCACTTGAGCCACAGGCGCCTAGCTGGTTCTCTTTTCTCTTGACATCCCCATCTTCTGTGGAGCTGGGATCAGCCCAGG
>NW_003852713.1:364156-374138 GCF_000181295.1 Otolemur garnettii
TTTTTGGTTGCAGCTGTCATTGTTTGGCGGGTCCAGGCTGGATTCGAACCTGCCACCTTGGGTATATGTGGCTGGTGCCTTAGCCTTTTGAGCCACAGGCGCCAAGCCTATTTCCTTGTCTTGCTTCATTGTATTAGCTAGAACTTCCAGCACTATGTCAAATAGTAATGATGATAGAGGACAACCTTGTCTAGTTCCAGTTCTAAGTGGAAAAGCTTTCAGTTTTATTCCATTCAGTATAATATTAGCTGTAGGTTTTCTGTAGATGGCTTTGATCAGTTTTAAAAATGTGCCACCTATGCCTATACTCTTAAGTGTTCTAATTAGAAAAGGATGCTGGATTTTATCAAATGCTTTTTCTGCATCTATTGAGAAGATCATATGGTCTTTGTTATTGCTTCTGTTGATATAGTGAATAACGTTTACAGACTTGTGTATATTAAACCAGCGTTGCATCCCTGAGATGAAACCTACTTGATCATGATGTATGACTTTTTTGATGATAAGCTGTAATCTATTGACTAGGATTTTGTTGAGAATTTTTGCATCTATATACATTAATGAAATTGGTCTGACATTCTCTTTTATTAGTGAGGTCTTTTCCTGGTTTTAATATCAGGGTGATGTTTGCTTTGTAGAACATAGTAGGTAAGATTCCTTCCTCCTCAGTTTTTTGGAATAATTTCTACAGTATAGGAATAAAGTCTTCTTTGAATGTTTGATAGAATTCTGGTGTGAAGTCATCTGGACAAAGGCATTTTTTTTTTTGTTGGGAGATTTTTAATTGTTTCTTTGATCTCAGTGCTTGAAATTGGTCTGTTCAGGAGATCTATTTCTTCTGGGCTAAGTCTAGGGAGAGGGTGTGATTCCAAATATTGATCTATTTTCTTCACATTGTCAAATTTCTGGGCATAGGGTTTCTGGTAATATTCAGAGATAATCTCTTGTATCTCTGTGGCATCAGTGGCTATTTCCCCTTTGTAATTTCTGATTGAGTTTATTAGAGATTTTACTTTTTCATTTGTAGTTAATCTAGCGAAAGGTTTATGAATTTTATTTCTTTTTTTCAAAAAACTAACTCCTCATTTTATTAATTTTCTGGATAATTTTTTTTCTTTTTCTTTCTTTTTTTAATTTATTTTTTATTTTTTTTAGAGACAGATCCTCAAGCTGTCACCCCTGGGTAGAGTGCTATGACATCACAGCTCACAACAACCTCCAATTCTTGGCTTAAGCGATTCTCTTGCCTCAGCATCCCAAGTAGCTGGGATTACAGGTGCCCACTCCAATGCCTGGCTACTTTTTGGTTGTAGTTGTCATAGTTGTTTGGCAGGGCTAGGCCAGATTTGAACCCGCCAGCTCCGGTATATGTTGCTGACACCTTAACTGCTTGATCTACAGGCCCTGAGCCAATTCTTTTGTTTTCAATTTCTTTAATCTATGATTTAATTTTAGATATTTCTTTTCTTTTTCTGGGTTCAGGCTTAGATTGTTCTTCTTTTTTCAGTTCCGTAAGATGGTTTGTCAGTTTGTTGATGTGCTCTCTTTCTGTTTTTCGAATGTAGGCTTCTAAAGTGATAATTTTTCCTCTCAAGACTGCTTTTGCTGTATCCCACAGGTTTTGGTAGCTTATGTCCTCTTTGTTGTTATGCTCAAGGAAATTAATAATTTTCTTTTTTTATTTCTTCCTGCACCCATCTGTAATTCATCCTAAGGTTGTTTAATTTCCATGCCTTTGTGTGAGGCTGAATTTGTTGGAGTTGAATTCCACCTTTAGTGCCTTTTGGTCTGAAGAGATGCAAGGTAACATTTTAATTCTTTTGAATTTGTTGAGTGTTTTTTTGTGTCCTAGGATATGATCAATTTTGGAGAATGTTCCATGGGTTGATGAGAAGAATGTGTATTCTTTACTTTAATATAGAGTGTTCAATATACGTCTTTAAAGCACAGCTGTTCTAGGGTCTCATTTAAGTCTCTTATAACTTTGTTTAATTTATGTTCAGAGGATCTGTATAGCTCTGTGAGAGGAGTGTTAAAGTCCCCTGTAATTATAGTGTTATAAGATATCATATTGCTCAGACTAAGTAAGGCCTGTTTTAAGATTCTAAGAGCATTTAAGTTGGCTGCATAAATATTTAGAATTGAAATGTCTTCTTGTTGTGTTTTTCCCTTGACCAATATAAAGTGATCATCCTTGTCTTTTTTCACTTTAGTTGCTTTATATCCACATGTATCTAAAAATAAGATTACAACCCCTCGTTTCTTCTGGATTCCGTTTGCCTGAAAAATTGTCTTCCAACCCTTAACTCTGAGATTCAAATTGTCTTTTGGGACTAAGTGTGTTTCCTGCAAACAGAAAATTGATGGCTTCTGTTTTTTTAATCCAATCAGCCAATCTGTGCCTTTTCAGTGGGGAGTTCAAGCAATTAACATTTATTGAAATAATTGATAAGTGTGATAACATTCTATTCATCTTATTTTGTGAAAATCCATTGCTTAGTTTTATCTTTTGCATCATTGTGAAATCTAGGTTCTGTCCTTTAACTTCTGGGTTCTTATTTTGCTGGTAGTCCTTTGTGATCGTCAGTGTGTAGAATAGGTTGTATTTCCTGTAGAGCTGCTCTTGTTGTGGCAAATTTCCTCAGTGTTTGCTTATCAGTAAAATATTTGATTCTCCATCAATTTTAAAGCTTAGTTTAGCAAGATATAGAATTTTGGGCTGAAAGTTTTTCTGTTTAAGTAGATTAAAGGTGGATGACCATTGTCTTTTGGCTTGAGAAAGTTTGATTAGAGAAGTCTGCAGTCAACTTGATGGATTTGCCCCTATAGGTCAGTTCATGCTTACTCCTGGCAGGTTGCGATTTTTTTTCTTTTGTCTTGATTTTTGACAGGTTCATCACAATCTGTCTTGGCAAAGCTCTATTAGGGTTGAGGTGACCTGGTGTCCAATATCCCTCTGAAAGGAGTATGTCAGAATCTTTGGTGATATTTGAGAAATTTTCTTTTATAATATTCTCTAGTATGGCTTCCATTCTTCTGGAGTCTTCTTCTTCACCTTCTGGGATACCTATAACTTGTGTGTTTGAATGATTCATAAATTCCCATAATTCTGACAGTGAAAGTTCTGCTTTCTCTCTCTTTTTTTCTGCCTCTTTAACTATCTGAAATATCTCACAAGCTTTGTCCTCTACCTCTGAAATTATTTCTTCTGCATGGCCTAATCTGTTCTTGATATTTTCTATTGCATCTTTAAGTTTCCTAATTGACTGCTTCAATTCCTCCAGCTCTGCTATATCCTTTCTATATTCTGCATACTGTTCATCTCTTACTTGATTCTGTTTTTGGATTTCCTTTTGGTTATTTTCCACTTTCTCAGAAATTTCATTCAAAGTTTGCATCATCTGTATTTCTTTATAGGTAGAATCTTCTGCAATAGCTACCTCTTGGTCCCTTAGGGGTGTTGCTCTGGATTGGTATTTCATGTTGCCAGGATTTTTCTGCTGATTCTTCCTTTTGAAGGTTTTATTTTATCTGTTTCCTTGCCCTAATTTTCCTTTTACTTCATCTAGCTCTTTAAGTTACTCTGCCTCTAGCCTAAGGTTTTGATGAGTCCTTTTGGTCCAGGACCAGAATGGAGAGAAGTTGAAGATCAAGAGAGGGGGGAAAAAGATTTTAAAAAGAAGGAAAAATAAGTCAAGGAGAGGGGGTGATTAAAAGGGAATACTGACCAAATAAAGAGAGGCTCAGAAAGAGGGAGACAGGAGAAATATAGGTGTATAGTAGGATACTTTGACACAACCTTAAAACTCCCCAACCTCTGGGGGTGCTGGGTTGGCTGGTTCCCTTGAGGTCAGCAGCTCTTTTCTGGCCTGTTCAGACACAGTACCTCTACCAAGTAGAGAGGAAAGACAAAAATACTATAAATCAAACCAAAACAAGCAAACAAAAATTCTCATGGGATAAAATTGGGGGATAGACCAAATAGTAAGGGCAGAAACAATAGCAAAAATGAAATTCTAATTGTTAAAGAAAGCAAAAATGGAAAATTGAATTTAAACTAGAAAAATGAAAAAGAAAAGGAAGGAAAAAGAAAAAAGAAAATAAAAAAAGGAAAATCTAGAGGGAAATTGTTGAAGTTAGGAAAAAAGCGAAACCAAATAACAAAACAGTCTATATGTCTTGCTGCATATTATCTGGGTGACAAGTGATCTTCTGGGATAGGAGCTGTTAATCACAATCCTGATACAGCTGTACAAGATGGAGACTAGAGGCCTCTGCTGACTTTTCAAACCCCTCAAGCTTGAGAGTCTAAATATCTCCTCAGCCCACTTAAAAACCACTTTAAACTGTTATCCTTGACTAAACAGAGGCTTTCCCAGGACAGCAGTTGTCACTGGGATCTCTTCTGTAGTATCTGCCTGCTTATCTAGTGCATCAAAACTGGTCTCACTCTATGCCCCTGAGGGTCAAGGCTGTAATCTGCCAAACACTGAGATCTCTGCTCTACCCCAGCATCTCAGTCTCTGCTTTTGGGCTGTTCAGTCACTAGGCTACTCGCCCAAGATCTCCTGACTGGTCCTCACACTGTGACCCTGAGGGCAAAGCCTACAGGGACAGTTATCTATCCCACAGTGGCTGTGTGGGCAGCCCAAATCTGAACAATATTAGCTGCCTTCTGGCTCAACAACTCATTCCACGGCCCTAGACAATGCTGAAAGTCATCGGCACTCTTGCCCAGTATCTCCCAAGGAAGTTCAATTGAGTGCCCAAGTCCAAAACAAAACAAAACAAAACAGCCCACAGGTAAGGCCTTTTCTGGTTACAATCTCGCTGTTGCTGTAGTTACAGCTGCGGGTGGCCTCCAACCAAATAAATGCACCCACCTCTTGCCAGTTCTTCACTGTCTCTATCCTCCTTGTGGGGTCCAGAAGACTCTTGCTGTCTCCTTGTGTCCTCAATAGGATTTCTCTGGGAAGATCCCACCAGCCATAGATGCTCAGAGCCTTCTTTTCCCTGTCTCACTATGCCTAGTTGCAAAGAAGCTGTTTGTTACTTAGCCACCATCTTCTTCCAAGTCCAGCTTGATTTTTTTTTCCATCCAATCAGCCAGTCTATGCCTCTTCAGTGGGTACTTCAAGCCATAACATTTATTGAGATAATTGATAAGTGTGGTGGCATTCTAATCATCGTTTTTGTTAAATTCCTTTGGCTAGTTTTATCTTTTGCATCATTGTGGAAGTTAGATTTTCTCCTTTAGTTTCTGGGTGTGGTCCATTGCTTGTGGTCCATTGTGTTGGTCAGTGTGTAGAATAGCTTTAAGTATTTCCTGTAGAGCTCATCCTGTAGCAAACTTCCTTGATGTTTCCATATCAGTAAAAGATTTGATTTCTTCATCAATTTCAAAGCTTACCTTACCAGGATATAAAACTCTGGACTGATAATTGCTTTGTTTAAGTAGATTAAAGTTACAAGGTTATTGACTTCTGGCTTGAATAGTTTCTTTTGAGAAATGTGCAGTCTCCCTAATGGATTTGACCCTGTAGGTCACTTGGCACTTAGTTCTTACAGCTTGCAGAATCTTTTATTTTGTCTTGACTTTGGACAGGTTAATGACAATGTGTCTTGGAAAAGCTCTATTTGAGTTTAGATGACCTGGGGTCTGATATCCCTTGAAAGGAGTGTGCCAGAATCTTTGGTGATATTTGGGAAATTTTCATTTATGATATTCTCTAGTGTGGATTCCATTCCTCTGGGACAATTTTCTTCCCCTTGTGGGATACCTATAACTCATATGTTTGAATGCTTCATAAAGTCCCATAATTTTGTCAGTGAATGTTTTACTTTCTCTCTTTTTTTTTTCCTGACTCTTTAACTATCTGAATTAGTGTGAGAGCTTTGTTCTCTACCTCTGATATTCTTTCTTCTGCATGGTCTAATCTGTTATTTATATTCTCTACTGCATCTTTAAGTTCCCTAATTGACTGCTTTAATTCTTTAAGCTCTGCTATATCCTGTCTATATTTTTATATTGTTCATCTCTTACTTTATTCTGTTTTGGGATTTTTTTTGTTATTTTCGACATTCTTAGCAACTTGCTTCATTGTTTTTATCATGCATATTTTAAATTCCTCTTCTATCATTTCTAATATTTCATAGTAGGTGGAATCCTCTCTAGTAGCTACCTCATGGTCCCTTGGTGGGATTGCTCTGGTCTGATTTTTCTGGATTTTTCTGTGTTTCTTCTTTATGAGTTTTTTCTTTTGTCTATTTCCTTGCTCCAGTTTTCCTTTTCTTCCTGTTGCTCTTTACATTACTGTACCTCTCCCTTAAGGTGTTGATGAGTCCTTTTAGTACATGACCAAAAGTATGAGAAGATTGAGGAGCAAGAAGGGTAAAAATATAAAAAAAGAAAAAAGAGAAAATAATGGGGGTGAGTAAAGGAAAATACTGACAAAAAGAAGAGAGGCACAGAAATAGGTAGACAGGAATAATAAAAGTGTACAGTAGGGTACTTTGACCCACATATTAAAAACACCCAACCTCTGGGCATGCTGGGTTGCATGGCTTCTTTGATGTCTGGCTCTCTGCCAGCCTGAGCAGACACAGTACCCACCCTCCACCAAATAGAGAAGAAAAACAGAAATAGTATAAATCAAACCAAAAGAAACAAACAAAAAACCTTACTGAATAAAACTGGGGGAAAAAACAAATAACAAGGTCAGAAAAACTAGCAAAAATGAAGTTTTTATTATTAAAGAAGGCAACAATGAAAAATTATATTTAAACTAGAAAAATGAAGAAAAATGAAAAAAAAAATCTGGGGGGGAAGCTGAAATAAAAAAAAAAAGAAAAGAAAAACCAAAACTATATATATAATTTTATGTATATAATATATATTGCTGAATATTGTCTGGGAAACAAGTGATCTTCTGGGGTATAAGATTCTAATCACAATGCTGATACAGCTTTATAAGATGGATACTTGAGGCCTTCACTGAGTTTTTTGCCCTCAAACCCCACAGGGTTGAGAGCTTGAATCTCTCCTCTGCCAGCTTAAAAGACACTTTCAACCATGACCCTTGGCTAAGCAGAGGCTTTTCAGGAAAGCATGTGTTGCTAGGATCTCTCCTGAAGTGGCTGAGATCTATTCTGAAGTGGAGTCCCACTTATCAGGTGCACCAATACTGGCCTTGCTCTATACCCTTGAGGAACAAGTCTTCAAGGCAGTTTTCCTACTGCCGAACAATGAAATCTCCACTCTTTCCCAGTGTCTCAGTCCTGGCCTCTGAGTGCTGTTAAAAGTCACTTGCTCACTCACCTAAAGTCTTCCAGCTTGAGCCTGGCTCTGAGACCCTGATGGCATAGCCTGCAGGGTGACTCTCAGACACTGGCTGTGTGCTGCTTGCAGCTAAACAATGAAAGTTCTGTTCCAGCCCAGCGGCTCAGCCCAGATTCTGGACGCCACTCAAAGTCACTTGCCGTCTTGCCCATGGTCTCCCAGGGTATTGCAACCAAGTTCCTGAGTCCAAAAAACAACACAACCCACAGCGAAGGCCTTCCCTATCTTCAGTCTCACTGTTCCTATAGCTACATCTGTAGCAGTCACCATGGCCTCAGACCGAATGCAACCACTTGCCACTTCTCCACTGCTTTTGTCCTCCTTGTGGGGTCCAGAAGTCTTCCACTGCCTCCCTGCATTCCCAAATGGATGTTGCTGGGCAGAGCCCAGAATCCAGTGGTACTTAGAATCTTCTCTCCCTAAGCTTACCTCGCTTGGTTGCAAAGAAGCTGTTATTCAGCTGCCATCTTGGTCCACCTCCAGAAAACATTTTATATGCCAAGAATTAAGTATATTTATATGTACAGTCATGTATCACTTAACACTAGGAATACACTCTGAGAAATGCATCCTTAGGCAATTTGTCCATGTGTAACCATCAGAAAGTGTACTTACACAAACCTAGATAATGTAGCCTACTCTACACTGAGGCTGGTGGTATAGCATATTGCTCCTATGCTGTGAACCTTTAAAAGATGATATTGTACTGAATACTGTGGGCAATTGTAACAGGATGGTAAGTATTTGTGTATTTAAGTATAGTAAAAGTATTGTCTAAAATATAAATAATGGTACACGTGTATATGGCACTTACCATGAAAAGGCTTTGTAGAAATAAAAGTTGCTCTGGGTGAGGCAGTGAGTGAATGATGAGTGAATATGAAGTCTAGGACATTATTGCACACTACTGAAGACTTAATAATCATTGCACCCTTAGGCTATAATAAATTTATTTTAAAAATATTTTTTCAATAAAAAATTAAACTTAGCTTACTGTAAGTTACTTTTTTTAAAATTTGTAGACTTTTATTTTTTTAATTTTTGACTTTTTTTTTTTTTTTGCAGTTTTTGGCTGGGGCTGGGTTTGAACCCACCACCTCTGGCATATGGGGCTAGCATCCTACTCCTCTGAGCCACAGGCTCTGCCCCTAACTTTTTGACTTTTTAAATAACACTCAAAACACAAACATATAGCTATACAAAAATATTTCTTTATATCTTTATAAGATTTTTTTCAATTTGTTTTTGTTAACTTTTTAAACATTTTTTGTTAAAAACTAAGACAAAAATACACACATCAGCCTCTGCCTACACAGGGTCAAATTATTGATACTACTGTCCTTCATGTCCACATCTTATCCCACTAAAGGGTTTTCAGGGGCAATAACAGGCATGGAGCTATAATCTCCTATCATCACAATAATTTTTTCTAGAATACCTCCTAAATAACTTTCATAAGGCTGTTTTACACTTGCCTTTTTTTTTTTGAGACCAAGTTCACTCTGTTGCTCATGCTAAAGTGCCATGGCATCAACCTAGTTCACAGCAATGTCAGATTCCTGGCTCAAGTGATCCTCCTGCCCCAGCCTCCCAAGTAGGTAGGACAACAGGTGTATGACACTATGCCTGACTAATTTTTTTCTATTTTTAGTAGAGGTGGGATTTTGAACTCCTGAGCTCAAACTATCTTCCCACCTTGCCCTCCCAGAGTGTTAGTATTATAGGCATGAGCCACTGCACCAAGGCCACTTAACATTTTTTTTTATAAGCAGAAAGAATACACCCTAAAATAACAATACAAAGTATATGACAGCAAAGCATTAACATAGTTCTTTATTATTATTGTCAAGTATTATGTACTCTACATAACAGTATGTGCTGGAATTTTATATGACTGGCAGTGCAATATGATTGTTTATACCGGCATCACCAAAACCATGAGTGATGCACTGCACTATGACCTTACAAGGGTTATGCTGTCATCATGTTCCATATGACTGTGCCAACATAAAATTCTCACATTAATTAACTCTGTTAAGGCAATACTTGTCCCACATCTTAGAAGGTGAAGAAATTGAAGTTCTTAGACTCTAAATAGATTGTCAAAGTCACTATGCTTTCTTAACTCAGCTATCTTTTAATCCATAGGAATCAAAGAAGACCAGATAGGACATGACTCTTGCAAATTTTCCTGGCTAGAAATAATGATGCCTAGTGGAAGGTGCTGTGAATGGAGAGGGAGAACTTAATACTTCACACTGTGACCTAATAGATTTTTTTTTTTTTTATTTTGTCAGGAGCCAAGCAAGCACTCCTGGCGTTTTGGTGCCCACCCTTCCCATGGACTATATGAGAGCTACCTGACTTAACATTCTTTTTCTACCATTACATCTTTTCCTGTCTTGAGAATCAGAGAAAGCTTAGCTACAGTCTCTGTTACCTCTCCCTTTATAATTACACCACAGATATTTCTCATTAAGACCCTATATAATTTTATTTAATTTATTTCCACTCTTTTTCAATTTTTGTACTTGAGAAAATACATTTCATCACTCTACTTTTCTGTTACTATCATTAAAACCCTTCAGAAATGTATTAAATACTTTTTTGCTGCCTACAAGGAGCTTAAACTCTTTTTTTTTT
>NW_003852713.1:383051-384493 GCF_000181295.1 Otolemur garnettii
GGAGTTGATCTATTCTGGTTATTTGAGTTGCCAGAGTTTTTCCACTGATTCAGCCCCATTCTGAGTTTACCTTGTTTGGGGGCCTCATCAGAACTGTTCCGTTGGTGGCTTCTTCTGGTTGCCCAGAGAGAGAGAAGCAGAGCGTATCTGTTGTCTACTCCCAGTTCTCGGGTGTTGGGGCAACGGGGGTGCAGCGGAACGTCAGCAGCTGCACGGGAGTGTGCGTTGCCGATTAGATCTCGTTCAGCCTACTGGCGCCACCAGTGGACAGGAGTCCGGCAGTAGCCGGATCAGTCCTAGTTCAGCACCCTGGAGCTGTCAGGGGGTGGGGGTATGGCTGCAGTAGTGTAGGGTACGCAAGCGATCAGATCAGTCTTCTTTCGGCCCCACCAGAGTAGCTGGGGGGAATGGGGGACTCCTTCACCGTGGCCTGTTGGACGTGTGCGGCACTAGCAAGCCAATCTATTCCCTCCCAGCCTGAGAGCCGGAGTGGGAACTCCTCCACTTCCGTCTATGGGACACACGTAGCTATAATAAACAGTTCTTGGCCTGCCCAGAGTGCTAGACTCCTCCACCACCTCCTGCAGGGCGCACTTGGCTCTGGCAAGCAATTCTGGGCCCACCCAGCACAGGTGCCTGGAGCAAGGAGCTCCTCCATTGGTCCCCATGGGGTGTGCATGTCTCTAGAAGGCTGTTTGGGGTCTGCCTGGAATGGAGGACTCCTCCGCCACTGCCCGTAGGACACCCGTAGCACTAGCAAGCAGTTCTGGGCCCACCCAGAGCCCTGGACCGGAGATCTCCTCGGCTGCCTGTGGGGTGCACGGCTCTAGCAAGCAGTTTTGGGTCCTCCCAGAGTGAGGGACTCCTCTGCCACTGCCCGCGGGGTGTGCAAGGCTCTAGCAAGTAGTTCTGTGCCTGCCCAGAGCAGGGAAAATCCTCTGTGGCCACCCGTGGCCCACAGGTGGTGTGCTAGCAAGCAGTTCTATGCCCACCCAGAGCCTTGGAGCAGGGATCTACTCTGCCGCCCGTGGGGTGTGCAGCTCTAGCAAGCAGTTCTTGGCCCTCCCAGAGTGGGGAACTTGTCCGCTGCCACCTGTGGGGGTGTCCTGGGCTCTAGCAAGTGATTCTGTGCCTGCCCAGAGCAGTGGGAAGTCCTCTGCTGCAACCCGCCACCAGCAGGAGGTGTGCAGCTTTAGCAAGCAGTTATGCGCCTGCCCAGAGCCCTGGAGCAGGGATCTACTCTGTCACCCATGGAGCACACGGCTCTAGCAAGCAGTTCTGGGTCCTCCCAGAGTGGGGAGACTCGTCCGCCGCCACTGGCAGGGGTGCACTAAGCTCTAGCAAGTACTTCTGTGGCTGCCTAGATCAGGGGAACTCCACTCTGACCACCCATCACCTGCAGGAAGCTTGCGGCTCTAGCAATCAGTTCTGGACCTGCCCAG
>NW_003852713.1:385067-399484 GCF_000181295.1 Otolemur garnettii
GGGGGTGTGCTAAGCTCTAGCAAGTACTTCTGTGGCTGCCCTGCACAGGGGGCTTCTCTGTGCCCGCCCACCACCCGCGCGAGGGGGGCAGCTCTAGTATGCAGTTCTGGGGCCCGCTTTGTACCTGTGTTTTATGTTCTTAAATTATCTTCCTTGGATTTATAGCTTGCTGAACTTCTTTCTGGGCTCAGCTCCTCATCTTTGGCTTTATAGATTCTAATTCCAACCAGTTTTTCTTCCTCTGCTCAGGAGCCTCTGACCAGGGTTGCTACCAGTCAGCCATCTTCCCAGAATCCTCTAAACTCTTTTAGATATTAGAGGTTTCCATGTTTTGGCCTCTACGGTTCTTATTCCTCACTATGCTTCCTCTAGTAACCTAAAAGAAAACCTAAGACAAAAACTGCAAGCAAATTTAATAGAATTTAATTAAACAAATAATGAGTGAAAATTTGGACAGCCCCAGAACTATAATAGACTCAGAGTGACTCTAGGACTGTCACATGTACAGATAATATTTATGGACCAAAATAGGAAAGTGACATGGAAAATGGAAGTGGGGTACAAATGTACATTGGACTTTGAATAAAGCGTATTATCATCCATGATGGGGGTGGGCCTCATCCAATCACTTCAAGGTTTTAAGAAAACAAAGACAGACCTTCTCAGCGCAAGTTAGAATCCTGCCAGCAAATTGCAAATCCTCCTTGCCAGTCTGCACTGTCAGGTTTTGAACTTGCCATGCCGCTATAATCATATGAGCCAATTTCTTGACATCTCTGTCTCTCTCATGCATATATATGTAAATCTCTCTCATCTATCTATAGATATAAAGTCATCTATAGATAAGATGATTTTATATATATAAGAATGCATAGTGCCATAGTGCAATGCATCACTTACATGTAAAATCACTTGCATCCTTATATATAAATCTTTTTCTATATATCTATTTACATATATTTAGAGAGAGAGAGATAGATGTGCATATGTACATCTTATTGGTTGTTTTCCCTGGAGAATACTAGCTAATACATTGTTCACTGAGGTTATTTTGAAGATTAAATATGACAATATATTTAATCTTCACAGTGCCTGAAATATGGAACAGTGCTAGGTAAATGGTTAGAGTAAGAACTAGACCAAGAAGGGAAAATTCTGGAAATTGTGTAGCTATGCTTATATTCTTATGAAGAAAAAAAAAAAAGGTTGGAAAGGATGGATGAAATAGATTCACCCACATGCAGAATTAGGGGGAAGGTGGCAGCTAATATTGTTGAAGACAATGTCAAGGCAATTTTGATGAGTAGAATGAATTGAAGTGTTTCAGTTATCTTTCATTATCTAGTAAGTCATGAAAGACAATGTTCATAGAACACATATAAGGATAAATGGCATACTTATGCATATAGTGGGTTCGATTTTATTCTAAAAATTGTTTTCGCCTTCTCTTTTTTTTTCCAGATATGGATCAACTCATAAACAACTTGCAGGTCCAACTTAATTCAGAAGGTGGCTCAATGCAGGTATTCAAACAGGTCAGTTACCAGGAAAATGAGGTACTGATATTGGGACATAATAGTGTTGAGTATCTGGTAATCATTGCAGAGTTGAATTTAATTTTTCTTTCTAATAACATGTTTGAGGACAGAGAAGAGGCAAAGGAGGTTAGATTTCTAGAAAGTACCTGAAAGCCTTTGCATTGTGCACATTTGGTGAGGTCTTACCAAACACCTGCCCTCCTCCTGGTGTCCATTTCAAAACTCTTAAGAGTAAAATATAAATGACTTACCACAACAAATAAGTGAGGTGATGGTTATGTTAACCAGTTTGATATAAGCTTTCCATGTTGTATATTAAATAAGAACATTGTACCTCATAAACACAGTTATGATTTAATTTTAAAAAGCACCTGAATGCCTGAGTTTCATACTTAACTGGGAAATAGATTTGGTGTAAAAGAAACATAGCCTTTGGGGACAAGGGTATGGATACATGATTAGACCTTTGGTATAAAACAGCAACCATTTACCTAGCACCATTCCATATTTCAGGCACTGTGAAGATTAAATATATTGTCTTACTTAATCCCAAAATAACCCCAGTGAACAATGTATTAGCTAGTATTCTCCAGGGAAAACAACCAATAAGATGTACATATGTACATCTATCTCTCTCTCTCTAAATATATGTAAATAGATATATAGAAAAAGATTTATATATAAGGATGCAAGTGATTTTACATGTAAGTGATGCATTGCACTATGGCACTATGCATTCTTATATATATAAAATCATCTTATCTATAGATGACTTTATATCTATAGATAGATGAGAGAGATTTACATATATATGCATGAGAGAGACAGAGATGTCAAGAAATTGGCTCATATGATTATAGCGG
Organism: Otolemur garnettii; assembly: GCF_000181295.1. Taxonomy (NCBI): domain Eukaryota; kingdom Metazoa; phylum Chordata; class Mammalia; order Primates; family Galagidae; genus Otolemur; species Otolemur garnettii. The sequence goes on from NW_003852713.1 coordinate 387,469, forward strand.
CATGGCAAGTTCAAAACCTGACAGTGCAGACTGGCAAGGAGGATTTGCAATTTGCTGGCAGGATTCTATCTTGCTCTGAGAAGGTCTGTCTTTGTTTTCTTAAAACCTTGAAGTGATTGGATGAGGCCCACCCCCATTATGGATGATAATACACTTTATTCAAAGTCCAATGTTTTATTTATTTATTATTAAGTATTTTTTGAGATAGAGTCTCACTATGTCACCCTCAGTAGAGTGCTATGGCATCGCAGCTCACAGCAACCTCAAACTCTTGGGCTTAAGCAATTCTCTTGCCTCAGCCTCCCAAGGAGCTAGGATTATAGGTGCCCACCACAATGCTCAGCTGTTTTTTTTTCTTGAGACAGAGCCTCAAGCTATCCCCCTTGGTAGAGTGCTGTGGCATCACAGCTCACAGCAACCTCCAACTCCTGGGCTCAAGCAAGTCTCCTGCCTCAGCCTCCCAAGTAGCCGGGACCACAGGCACCTGCCACAAAACCCAGCTATTTTTTGGTTGCAGCCATCATTGTTGTTTTGGTGTGCCCAGGCTGGATTTGAACCCGCCACCTTAGGTGTATGTGGCTGGCGCCCTAGCCACTTGAGCCACAGGCACCAAGCTTGCTTGGCTATTTTTTGGTTGCAGTTGTCATTACAGTTTAGCTGGCCCAGGCCATGTTCTTTTTTGTTGTTGTTGTTGTTGTTGTTGTTGTTGTTGTTGTTCCCAGGCCATGTTCTAACCCACCAGCTTCAGTGTATGTACCCACCACCCTAAACACTGTGCTGTGGGTGTGAGCCTAAGTCCAATGTTTTAAATGTTAGTCCCATCCAGAAACATCCAGAATAATAGTTGGCCAAATATCTGGGCACCATAGCCCAAACAAGTCATCACACAAAATTAACCATCCATACTCTCAGTGTTCTTAATTTACAGAAAAGAAATCTGGACTTGGACATTCCAAGAGCAAAGATTCAAAGATTATCTGTTACAGACAAGCACTTAGTGCTAGAAATTGAATCATGTTGCTCAGGGTTGAGTTCTAAAATCAATGCAAGACTCAAATGCAGTCAAAATTTCCCTTGAAAATCCCTGTCTATAGAGTTGAGTATGCAGTTTTGTATAAATAGTACTTATCCTGTCTTCACCTATGTCACCAGCTCTGGGCTTCATTTATGAGTCACTTTTTAATTGTCTTCAATCATTAAATGTTTGGCCCATGGTACATAATTCAAATTGTTTAATCTACATATGCATATAAATGTTACTCCTTTGTACTGTTTTAATGTTATTAAAACAAATTTAATGTTTGTTTAACTTTCATATAGCTGTTGTCATTTAGGAACTATTTGAACATCAAAACTAGATAATTGTTGCAAAACATCTGCTGGTTGCCTGTACTTAGTCATAATTAATACCAAGAGGAAGCTGAATAAGTAGTGTTAGATAAAAGTCTATTGTACTTTTAATAAAAAATACTCAGTGAAATGTTACCAAGCATGCCTAGCTACCTTATTTTGAAATCTCACTGTGCCTAAGTACGAGTCTTAAAATGATTTTCTATGTAGAAGAAGAATACTGAATACTGAAGTTCCAGAATTTGAAGGTACTTTGAAATTGGTTCAATGTGTGGAAAATTTTGGGATAGTAGGTGATCTAAGCACTTATTTTGATTTTCTGATATTTCCAGGATGTCTTGCTTTTAATAAAGCTAAGGTGCTTGTGGTACATTGCCACAGAATACTGGCCATGCCACAGAGCACAACGGGTAGGAATTTGTGTTTTATAACTACACAAGTGTATTATCCTATGTAGAAAGAGAAGGAAAAGCGGATAGATTATTATCATTTGGGGGGGCAGGGCTGGATTTGAACCCACTACCTCCAGCATATGGGGCCAGTGCCCTACTCCTTTGAGCCACAAGAGCCTCCTATTGCCATTTTTTTAATCATAAAGATAGCTATATTCAAAATGTGGGAAAAAATGGACTATATTTCAGGATTCTTATTAAAATTCTTTTCATCATATTGAAAAGAGAATCCTTGGTGCACACAAGGGAAAATTCTTCACCTAATAAGCATATGTGGAATACTTATCTTCAGATAACAAAGCAAAGAACCATCAGGTCAACCTTCTGGGCCTCTCCTGAGTATGTTTTATTGAGGAAACATGTCTTCAGAAGATAGCATTCATACCCAGAAAATACTTGCTATAGACTAGATACATTTAGACATAATAAGGCACTTGAACGTGATATGTATAGAGGGAAATATGTGATGATGTATTTTGAGAAAGTTAGCACTAAAACACTAAAATCCAAACAACTGACCTTCCAACACTTCTTTCAAAGCCTTGTGATACTGGGAGGAGAGAAATAATGACTGAAGTTCTACTGCAGGCAGGGTTATTGTTAAGAACTGGCAAACCACAAGATAGGTTTAGTCTATAAAAGCACAACTCATAATGGCTTTTTGGAACAGGGCCTGTAACTTCATATCTCATAAAGGCAATAAGAATATAAATTTTTCTGTTTCTAGGCTTTCATCAGCCAGTTTCTATTTTGAGTATTTTTGCATAATATGATTCTCAGTAACATGAATAACCAGACCAAATACCAGGTAAACACATCACAGGCAGCAGGCAGCATCTTAGAAATAGTCTTTGTTTGGCAAAAGACAGTAAAATTTCCAACATAGTCTCAATTTTATGTTTAGGATTCAGAGCTACAGCTTTTTGAGGTTTCTGAGCCTAAAGCACAGAGTCCAGAAGTCCCTAAAACTTAGCCTAGACCCTTTGTTAATGTATATTTACAGATTGTATCTGTTTATACATCTGTACCCACAATCAAGATTCTTATGGAAAATATTACACCAAATTGTTTGGTTTTTATTTTTTTAATTAAATCATAGATGTGTACATTAGTACATTTATGGGGTACAATGTGCTGGTTTTATATACAATTTGAAACACTTACAACAAACTAGTTAACATAGCCTTCACTGCACATTCTTAATTATTGTGTTAAGATATTTATATTTGGGTGGCACCTGTGGCTCAGTGAGTAGGGCACCAGCCCCATATACCAACGGTGGCATTTTCTTTTTTTTTTGAGACAGAGCCTCAAGCTGTCTCCCTGGGTAGAGTGCCGTGGCATTACAGCTCACAGCAACCTCCAACTCCTGAGCTCAAGCGAGTCTCCTGCCTCCGCCTCCCAAGTAGCTGGGACTACAGGCGCCCGCCACAACACCCAGCTATTTTTTGGTTGCAGCCGCCATTGTTGTTTGGCAGGTCTGGGCTGGGGATTCGAACCCGCCACCTTAGGTGTACGTGGCTGGCGCCTTAGCCGGTTGAGCTATAGGCGCCGAGCCAAGGGTGGCATTTTCAAACCCAACCCTGGCCAAACCGTAACAAAAAATAGCCCAGCATTGTGGTGGGTACCTGTATTCCAGCTATTCAGGATGTTGAGGCAGGAGAATCGACTAAGCCCAGGAATTGAAGGTTGCTGTGAGCTGTGACACCATGGCACTCTACCGAGGGTGACAAAGTTAGACTGTCACAAAAAAAAAAAAAGACATTTATACTCTACACTTAATAGGTTTGACATGTACCCTTGTAAAATGCATCATAGGTATGGTCCCACCAATTGCCCTCCCTCCACCCAGCTTCCCACTTCCCTTCCCTCTTCTCTTCCCCCTTCATCATGGACTGTAGTTGAGTTATAGCTGTCATATGGAAGTGTGGGTGATTATATATATTTTTAATAATAGAGCTGAGTAGATTGGATAATTTTTATTCTATTCTTGAGATAATTTACTAAGAAGAATATGTTCTAGCACTATCCATGTAAATGTACAAGAGGTAAAGTCTCCAACTTTTTAAAGGCTGCATAATATTCCATGGTGTACATATACCACAATTTGTTAATTCATTCATGGGCTTATGGGCACTTGGGCTTCTTCCATCACTTGGAAATTATGAATTGGGTTGCAATAAGCATTCTGGTGCAAATATCTTTGTTATAAAGTGATTTTTGGTTTTCTAGATAGAGGAATTACAGGATCGAATGGCAGGTCTATTTTTAACTCCCTAAGTGATCACCAAACTTCTTTCAGAAAGGAATGTCTTAGTTTGCACTCCAACCAGCAGTGCAGACGTGTTCCCTTTTCTCAGCATCCGGTGCAAACATCTACAGTTTTAGGGTTTTGTTATGTGGGATAATCTTACTGGAGTTAGATGATAACTAAAGTGGTTTTGATTTGCATTTCTCTTGATTAAGGATGAAGAGCATTTTTTCACGTATCTGTAGACCATGTGCCTGTCTTCTTCAGAGAAGTTTCTATTCAGATCTGTTGCCCACAATGAGATGGGATCTCTTATTCTTTTCTTGTTAATACGTTTGAGTGCTCTGTGGATACTGGTTATCAAACCTTTGTCTGAGACATACCCGCAAATATCTTCTTCCATTCTGAGGACTGTCTGCTTGCTTTACTTGGTGTGCTCTTGGCTGTGAAGAACTTTTTAGTTTGATCAAATCCCAGTAATGTATTTTTGGTGTTGCTTCAATTGCCTGGGGAGTCTTCCTCATAAAGCATTCTTCCAGGCCAATTTCTTCAAGAGTTTTCCCTGCACTCTTCTCAAGTATCTTTATAGTTTTATGTCTTAAGTTTAAGTCTTTTATTCAGTGAGAGTCTTTTTTTGTTAACGGTGAAAGGTGGGGGTCCATTTTTAGTCTTCTACAAGTCGCCAGCCAATTCTCCCAGCACCATTTGTTAAATAAGGAGTCATTCCCCCACTGAATGTTTCTGATAGGCGTATCAGACATCAAATGATGATAAGCTGGGTTCATCTCTTGGTTCTCTATTCTGTTCCATACATCTACTTCTCTGTTTTGTTCCAGTACTATGCTGTTTTGATCACTACAGATTTATAGTATAGTCTGAAGTCTGGTAGCGTGATTCTAACTGATTTTTTTTTTAATGCTGAGTAATGTCTTGGGTATTTGAGATTTTTTCTGATTCCATATAAAATGAAGTATTATTTTGTACAGATATTTAAAGTATGATGGTGGTGCTTCAATAGGGATTACATTAAATTTGTAAATTGCTTTGGGTAGTATGGACACTTTAACAATGTTGATTCTTCCCAGCCATGAACATGATATGTTTTTTTATTTGTTAACATCTTCAGCTATTTCTTTTGTCAGAGTTTCACAGTTCTCTTTGTAGAGAACTTTCACTTCCTTTGTTAGGTACACTCCCAGATACTTCACTTTCTTTGGCACTACTGTAAAAGAAATAGAGTCTTTGGCTTAAATTTCAGCTTGATTATTATTGGTATATATAAAAGGTACTGATTTGTGAGTATTGATTTTGTAATTTTTGCTGCTATATTCCTTGATCACTTCTAAGAGTTTTGTAGATGAGTTCCTGGGATTTTCCAGGTATAAGATCATATCATCTACGAAGAGTGAAAGTCTGATCTCTCTGACCCTATTTGGATATCCTTGAAGCCCTTCTCTTGCCTGATTGAGATGACTAAGGCTTCCATTACAATGTTAAGTAGCAGTGGAGACAATGGACAACCTTGTGTGGTTTCTGGTCTGAGTGAAAATGTTTTCAATTTTACTCCATCCAATAGGATATTGGCTGTGGGTTCACTGTAGATCGCCTCTAACAGTTTAAGAAATGTCTCTTCCTTACCTATTTTCTTAAGTGTTCTGATCATGAAAGGATGCTGGATATTATCTAAAGCTTTTTCTGCATCAATTGAGAGGATTATATGGTCTCAGTTCTTTTTGTTTTGCTTATGTAGTGTATTATATTTATAGATGTACATATGTTGAATGAACCTTGAGACCCTGAGATAAAACCAACCTAGTTGTGGTGTATCATTTGTTTGATGTGTTTCTGGATTGTTTGCTAGAATCTTATTAAATATTTTTGCATCTCTATTCATTAAAGAAATTGGTCTATAATTTTCTTTCCTCATTGAGTCTTTTCCTGATTTGGGAATCAGAGTGATATTTGCTTTTTAGAATGTGTTGGGGAATATGCCTTCTTTTTCTATGTTTTGGAAAAGGTTATGTAATATAGGTACTAGTTCTTCTTTATAGATTTGGTAGAATTCTTATGTGAAGCCATTTGCTCCTACATTTTTCTTTTTTGGGAAATTTTGTATAGTTGATACTATTTCAGTACTTGTTATAGGTCTATTTAAAATTTCCAATTCTTTCTGGTTAAATCTAGGAAGGTGGCATACTTCCAGGTATTGGCCTATTTCCTCCAGATTTTCATAATTTTTTTTTTTGAGACAGAGCCTCAAGCTGTCCCCCTGGGTAGAGTGCTGAGGCATCACAGCTCACAGCAACCTTCAACTCCTGTGCTCAAGTGAGTCTCCTGCCTCAGCCTCCCAAGTAGCTGGGACCACAGGCATCCGCCACAATGTCCAGCTATTTTTGGTTGCAGCCGTCAATGTTGTTTGGTGGGCCCAGGCTGGATTCAAACCTGCCACCTTAGGTGTATGTGGCTGGAACCCTAGCCACTTGAACCACAGGTGCTGAGCCAAATTTTCATACTTCTGAAAACAGTTTTTTTATAGTATTCATTAAGGATTTTTTGAATTTCTGAGGTGTCTGTTGTCATTTTGTCTATGTCATTTCTGATTGATGATTTTACTTTTCTCTTTCTGGTTATGTTAGCCAAAGGTTTATCAATTTTGTTAAACTTTTCAAAAAACCAACTTTTTGATTTGTTAATCTGTTGAATGATTGTTTTGTTTTCAATTTCATTTAATCCTGTCCTAATTTTAATAATTTGTTTTCTTCTGCTTGGTTTGGGGTTGGAATGTTCTTCTTCCAGTTGCTTCAGATGGGCCATTAATTTGTTGACTTCTTCTCTTTCCATTCTCTTGAGGAAGGCTTGCAGCACTATAAATTTCCCTCGTAGGACTACATACATTTGAATTATCACATAGGTTCTGATAATTCATGTCTTCATTGTCATTTTGTTCCAAAAATTTGGTGATTTCCTTCTTAATTCCGTCTATGACCCAGCTATCATTCAGCATTAGATTATTTAGCTCCCATGTCTTTGTAGGACTATGAAGATTCCTGTTGTTATAAAGTTCAAGTTTAATTCTGTGATGGTCCGAGATAATACAAGGAATAATTCTTATTCTTTAAAATTTGCTGAGGTTAGACTTGTGACCTAAGATGTGATCAATTTTGGAGGAAGTTCTATGGGCTGATAAGAAGAATATGTACTCAGTTTTATTAGGACAAAATATTCTGTAGATGTCTGTTAAGTCAAGTTGTTCTATACTCGGGTTTAAGTCCAAAACACCTTTACTTAGTTTGATCTTGGAGGATCTATCCAATACTGCCAAAAGGGTGTTAAAATTTCCAACTATTATGGTGCAGGAAGATATCAATATTTTCATGTCTTTTAAGCATTCTGGTTGGGTGCATAAATGTTAATAATTGAAAACTCTTCTGTTGGGTGTTTCCCTCAACAAATATGAGGTGACTATCCTTATCTTTCCTTACTATTATTGGTTTAAAGCCTATTGTATCTGTGAATAAAATTGCAATACCTGCTTTTTTCTGATTTTCATTAGTCTCAATTGTAGATGTCTATCCATTCACCTTGAGTCTATTTTTATCCTTAAGATAAGATGAGACTCTTGTTTGCAACAGAATTGTAGTCTGAGTTTTTGTATCTAGTCAGCCAACCTATGCCTCTTTAGAAGACAATTTAAGCCATTCACATTAACCAAGATAGCTGAAAAATGAGATTGTCTTTTGGAGTCATGTTTTTCAAATGTCTAGTGAATATTTTTGGTCCTTACCCTACTGTGGAAGGTTTTGTTCAAGTTTCTGGGTTTTGTTCAAGTTTCTGGGTGAGTTTACTTTGGCTGTGGACCATTCTGATGGTCATTATGGAGGATGGGACTGAGATATCCTAGAGAGCTGGTTTTGTTGTGCCAAATTTCTTCAACATCTGTATGTAATTAAAGTATCTGATTTCTCCATCATAGATAAAGCTTAGCTTAGCTGGATATAGGATCCTGGGCTGGAAGCTATTTTATTTTAGGAGATTGAAGGTCATAGACCAACTTCTGCCTTGCAAGGTTTTAGCTGAGAGATCTGCAGTCATTCTGATATTTCTCCCTTTGTGTGTAATGCTTTACTTACATCTGGCTGCTTGCATAATTTTCTGCTTCATCTTAACTTTTGTGAAGTTAATTACAACGTGCCTAGTAGATGCTTTATTTGGATTGAATGGTGCTGGGGTTCTGAAACTGTCTGATATCTGAATTTCAGTATCCTTTGCAATGCTTGGTAAATTCTCCTCCATAATCTCTTGTAGTAAAACATCTGTGCTTTTAGGATCATCTTCTTCTCCTTCAGAAATTCCTGTAAGACAAATGTTTGCTCTTTTGGAGTAGTCCCACAACTCTCTCAGGGAAAGTTCAAGTTTTGCTGTCCATCTGTCTGCCTATTTGATCCTCTGGACACATTCAAAAGCTTTGTCTTCAATTTCAGAAATCCTTTCTTCTGCCTGCTCCACTCTATTACCAAGGGATTCTACTGAATTTTTTTTTTGGAGCTCCTTGAATAATTTTTTTCATTTCACTAAGCTCTGCTATGTGCTTTCTCATCATGTCCATATCCTTGGTAAATTTGTTTTTAAAAGCATTTACTTCTTGAGACATCTTTTGTACATCTTTTTAGATGTCAATATCCATCTTTTGCTCCAATTTATTCATCTTATTTTCCATCCATTTTCTGAATTCTATTTCTGACATTTTTGCCATTTGTTAATGAATGGCATCTTCTGACATCCCTTTTTTCATTCACCAGGGGAATTGATTTACTCTGATTATTCATCTTCCTCTGGCTCTGCCCCATGCTTAATTTCCATAGTTTGGTATTAAAACTGGAAGGGTTTGATTGAATTGGGGGTTCCAGGAATGTAGTTAAGTTGCCCTTTACAAAAGAACAGTGATTAGTGATTGTTGCTTTTTCCTTAGAGCTATACAAAGATCATTTTCAGACCTGCAGCAATAGACTCTGAAAACCAAATTGGTGTGATAGGGCTAACTGGCTCTGACTTGTAGTTAGCCAGCCACTATCTGAGCTTATTGAGTCAGAAGATAAGGATAAAATTCAAGCTAGGGGTAGATACAGGAAACTGACATCCCCCACCTCTCCCGAGCCCCTATTGCAGGAGAAGTCAGTCCCTCCCAGGTCAGCACAACCTCAGTTCAACCTTGGAAGTTCCCCAGGTGGACTGCCCAAATCAATAGTTCCAAAGCAATTATCCCAGGCAGTACAAATCACTGCTCAATTGCAAGAGTTTGATTGGTGACCAGTAACCTGGTAGTAAGGTTCCACAGGCAGCTTGGACCCGGAAACCAAAGATGCTGGAGTTTGGCTCTTTCCAGTAGTCAAGGAATTGAGGGCTAAGAGTCAGGCCAGAGGAATTGATGCTTCCTTCCCTGCTGCCTGCTGTATCCTCACCCCACCACTGGTATCTCCACAGGACTGTGGCCCAGCTCCCTTCAGTGGGTGGAAGCGACAGGGATATCAGCCTGTCTGGGCAAGGGAGATCAGTGCCTTCTCTGTAATAGTCTGCCACTAGAGCAACCTGGTGGGTCTGAAGCCCAGCTCCCTGGCTCTCTCTACTGTTCAATGGCTTCTCCGCCCCAGGCTGCCACCACCGCACATAATCTCATGGAGTTTGTGTCTCTGTCTCTGCTGAACTCTGTGGTGTGGAGGGCATAATTAGAGCTCAGAGAGGAGTGCATCTCTGTCCCAGCCCTGCCCTGCACTGGTGCCACTGCTGCGTGTATTCTAGCAGAGTTTGTGACTCTGTCCTTGCTATGCTCCATTGTGTGCCAGGGCCGGTGTTTTGAGTCCACAAAAGCTGGGACTCTGCCTCAGCACTGCCCTGGGTGAGTGCTGCCACTGTGTGCTGTGCGTACTCTCATCTTTGTCCCAGCCATGCCCCACCTGGGCAGGTACCACCGCAGGCATATCCCCAGTTCAAGGAGCCTGTGTTTTTTTCCAGTTCTGCTCCACCTGTGGCTGCCCCCAGGGTAGAAGCCCAGCTCCCTCTGGTTGCAAAGAGAAACAGGAATTGTTTCTCAAAAATACGACCTGGACTGTGAGCCCCATTGCTGCCACCACAGCCACCATGCTCTACTGTGGGCCACGTTACTTCCTCTCCCACTGGCTCCCTCAATCCACAATCCCCACTTTACACCTGTGCAATTGTTTCATCACAGACTTATAGCAGCCTGCACCATTCCCATACCTCTCAAGAAATTTCCCAACAATCTGGACTCTATAGGGGACAGGATTCTAGATCACAGGGTATGGGTGGAGGGGTGGGCTGGAAGTTCAGAATTGCGGGTATAATAGATTTTCACTTTAATGCTGGCAGGAGAATGCCTAGGCTCACAAGTGGGATCTCTCTGGGGAAGGAGATACGGTTTGTAGCAGCTCTCTCCCGTGGGATAAAAAAAGAGATCTGAACTCTGCTCACTTGTTTGTAGAGAGTTCACTGTGAGCCGTTCTTATGGGGGAGGGGACTCACATCCACTTGGCAATGGGTTTTGTACCTATAGTTTGTTTCCTTGAGGTTGCAGCTCACCTCTGCAGGGGTGATGTGCATTCCTCCATCTTCTCTCCCAGCTCAACTCCAAACCATCATCTCTCCTTCTAGATGGGTAGCCTCTGTGGAAAGCTGGTTCTAGTTAGTCATTTTGTCCCCTCCCACCAACCAAATCTTTTCTTATGTTTTCTGTTGTAACTCTATTTCTCATTGTTATTAATAAGTTATAGAAAGACTGTGGAAAGACATTCCATTACTGCTTTTCCATGGGAGATTCCTTGGATTATACATTTTGAATCTGAGAATGAAGCAGTTAGGTAAGATATAAGAGGGAAATGTTAGAAAACTAAGAGCTTAAATTGATTTGAAGGATTCAGAGGCCAAGGGAATTTTTATGTTCAGCAGAACTCTTCTTTTTTTTTATATATTTAAGTGATACTTTATTCATATATATATATATATATATAAGCTAATTACACATTGGGAAAGGTTTATAAGAAAGGGATTTTTGTTGTTGTTGTTGTTGCTTTTTATTGTAGGGGAATAAATGTGCTATGGTTCCTGCAGAGCCTGGAGGGTCTGATGAATTCACTGAGAGGCCCAGACATTGTGTGGGCTGTTGGACAGCAGCATAGAAATAACATCCCAGTGTGTGGCAGGGGTGGAGGCACTGATGTCTCTGTTCTGACTTTAGCAGGCAAACATTCCTGACTTACTCACCAGAGGAGACCAGGCTCCAGACCCTCAGATTTGTTGGATGGAACTTCCTGTTAATTCCTACAATCTGGCCACTTGAGACCCTTTGAACTCTTTCTTGTGAGCAGTGATTATACTGCCTGGGATAATCTTATGAGAACTTTCAACCTGGGTTGTCGAGATGGGGACCCTCTGAGGTTAAGCAGTTGTTTTGTAGTGGAAAGAGACAGAGTCTCCCCCTCCAGCTACTGCCAGGGGGTGGGGTGGTACACTACACAGTGTATGTATCTTTCCCCAGCTGAGATTCCAGGAAAATACCTCGACTCATTGAGATTGGGTAGAGGCTGGCTGATTTCAAGATGAAGCCAGGTTCCATTAACTCACTGGGTCAAAGACAAAATGAGGAAGGAAATTATCACGTTTTTGGAACAAAATGATAATGATGACACAAACTATCAAAACCTGTGTGATATTGTAAAGGCCTTCCTAAGAAGGAAATTTATACCATTAGAAGCTATCATCAAGAAAACAGAAAGAGGTTGAGTGCCCATAGGTCCTATAGGTCAGAGGTCTGAGGCTGGTGGGTTCGAACCTGGCCTGGGCCTGGCAAAAAAAAAGGAAGAAAGAAAGAAAGAGGAGAGGAGAGGAGGGGAAGGGAAGGAAGGGGAGGGGAGGGGAGGGGAGGAGAGGAGAAGAGAGGAGAGGAGAGGAG